>NC_081562.1:97482009-97556812 GCF_022355385.1 Mustela nigripes
AGAGAGAGAGAGGGAAGCAGGCTCCCCGCTGAGCAGAGAGCCCGATGCGGGACTCGATCCTAGGACGCCGAGATCATGACCTGGGCCGAAGGCAGCAGCTTAACCCACGGAGCCACCCTGGCACCCCGCCATAAGAGACTCTTAATTTCAAAAATGAACTGAGGGTCACTGGGGGGTGGGGGGTAGGGAGAGGGTGGCTGAATGATGGACATTAGGGAGGGTCTGTGCTATGGTGAGTGCTGTGAAATGTGTAAGACTGATGATTCACAGATCTGTACCCCTAGGGCAAATAATACATTATATGTTAATAAAAAATAATTTAAAAAAGAAAGAAACTTCTGTCAGCTCTAATCATCTGTTTAAATTCAGCCATCCGATTCGTGACTACTTGCCCATAAGGGAAAATGGACTTATATTTAGGTAAGTCTCACCAGAGTTCACATAGTTGCTGTTTCTTGGGAATAACTGAATATTTTTGTAAACTCAAATACTTATAATGTTAGTACATAAACTAGGCAGTTAGTACATAAACTGCTTAAGATGAAACTGAGTATCTGTGGCTCACACAAGAGCTGGAAACAGCA
Source organism: Mustela nigripes (assembly GCF_022355385.1). Lineage (NCBI taxonomy): Eukaryota > Metazoa > Chordata > Mammalia > Carnivora > Mustelidae > Mustela > Mustela nigripes. Next base: position 97,482,594 of record NC_081562.1, read on the forward strand.
CCCTAATGAGTAAGTGCCCTGTAAGTTATCCTTTAGACTGTGCATACAAATAACAACTCCAACTGCTCTTAGGTTTCTGTATGACATAAGACCCACACATGAACAGCAAACCCAACCAATCACCCATAAAACCCCTAATTCATATCTGGATACTGGAGCTGGAACACTACACATGTAATTAACTTATTGGGTTTTAAAGATACTTTTTTATAATAGGATAATTTGTGTGTGTGTGTGTGTGTGTGTGTGTGTGTGCACTTTATAGCTTTAATAAGGATAAAAGTACCTATTAGGCATTTCAAATTATTGTGAACTTGTAAAATATCCAACTTTTATAAATATTTAAGAAAATGGGAACCTGTGTTATACTAATAGTTCAAAAACAACTCTAAGAAAGATAAAAATTATCTCCCCAAATCCACAAGTATAGCATCACTTTACTTTCTCAAAATATCACTCCTCATGGGATAACCTATAGGATGCCAGAAACTTTAGGAATTATCTCGTCTACCACCACTATTTTTATAGATGAGGAGAGTTCCTGATCTGGTCTGGAAATTGGCACTTTTTTTTTTTAAAGATATTTATTTATTTATTTATTTGACAGATCACAAGTAGGCAGAGAGGCAGGCAGAGAGAGAGGAGGAAGCAGGGTCCCGCTGAGCAGAGAGCCCGATGCGGGACTCGATCCCAGGACCCTGAGATCATGACCTGAGCCGAAGGCAGAGGCTTTAACCCACTGAGCCACCCGGGCGCCCTGGAAATGGGCACTTTAAAAACAAAAGTGGGTGGGTGGGGGGACAAGGGGAGAGGAGGGGCCCAGAATATGGATACTTGAAAGTGGCAGGTCCTGGACAGGGCACTAGAGATTTTGGGAAGCGGGATCGAGGCTGTGACTGGTAAGTGGCTCTGTTAAGAGCTTGGAGCTTGGAAGAAAACTATGTTCAAAATGAAGATAATCCAATATGGAGATACTCTGGGCCCAGAAGCTGGATTACTGTCTGAGTTGGAGACCATCTGGTGAGAGATGCTTCCCTGGAATGAGAGGTGGGCCTGTCCATAGAGAGGAAGGCATTCTGTCACCTCCCTACTCTCTGGGAGGGCTAGAAAGGCAGTCATTTCCAGTCATTTCCAAGGGCGTGGAGCTAAATGTAAAGACAAAGGACTATGAGCATCCATAGCTCAGTCACTGATTCGGTCTCCCTCCACACAGAAGGGCATCACTGCTTGATCTGCTCATCCATCTCCAAATAAACACAAGATCTGGAACACAACAATAGGCCCAGAGGCCAGCTCCTCAGTGCTTGTCTTAAGACAGGTATCTTGTTTTTTATTTTTTGTTTTTTTAAAGATTTTATTTATTTATTTGACAGACAGAGACCACAAGTAGGCAGAGAGGCAGGCAGAGAGAAAAGAAGGGAAGTAAGCTCCCTGCTGAGCAGAGAGACTGACGAGGGTCTTCGATCCCAGGACCCTGGGATCATGACCTGAGCCGAAGGCAGAGGCTTTAACCCACTGAGCCACCCAGGTGCCCAGAGGCTTGCTATTATTGAGAAGCTCAAACCTTGTATGGAGAAGGAAAGGAGAAGCAGCAGCCGTGCCGATTACCCTCCACTTGCCCCTACCCCAGAGAGGCCATCTTGGTCAGTGTGCGTGCCCTGCTGGGCTGACCTCGAGGCCCACTTCTCTCTGGCCTACTTGTCACCTGGCTCCCAGCTGGGCTTGCCCAATGGTGAGCTGGCAAGAGATGGGGGATGGGGGTGGTCATGGAAAGAGAAAGAAGTCCCAGTGTCTCTTCCATTTTCCCTGTAGCTCCTGCCCAGGGGTTCTTTCTCCTCCCGACTCTCCTGGGTTCTGCTGTAGTAAATCCTCCCTGGGCCCTGCAGGCCTCAGCGGGTAAATGTCTTCCGAGAGGGTTTCCTTTCATTCCTTCACTCAGCTGACCCACCTGAGCAGGAGTCTGTCTTCTGCCAGGAATCTGTCATGACACCAAGGAGTAGAAGCCATGGTATCCTACGGACACTTCCACTTACCCAGCACAACATTATGTTGAAATGGAGACATAGAGTTTAATGGAGATCCGTACACAGTAAAAATAAACAGACCTTCCAAATCCATCAATTATCAAACCCCCAATACTGCTGCCTTAGAAGTTCGCTCTCCCTGACTCTCTGCACTCTTCAGTGGGAAGAGCAAGAAAGGATGTTTAAGTAGAGGGAATAAACTCCCACAGCTTTGTAAATGGGAGTAAAAGTAAGGTAAATTCCTCTGCGGTCTGAGGGAGTCCCTCTTCAGCCGCGACCTGATGCGAACAGGGAAGCAGGGGGCGTGGGGTCAGACCTGGAGCAGGGCCAGGGCAAGCAGGGATGCTGGAAGAGCATGTGACCTGAAGGGAAGGGATGGAGGAATGAGGGCATCCTAGGACCACGGACTGTGCAGGGACATCACTGGTCCCCTAAGGACATCTTGCAGAGTCCAGCACTCCGATTGCTTTCAAAACAAAGAGTCGGTCTTTAGCAAGAAGCCAACCTATGCTGTGACTAAAGGGGCAGAGAAGTACGTCATACATATCAGAACACTTTTCACAAAGTCTATAATTTTAAAATTCCCTGCGCTGAAAGTGAGGACACATCAGTTATTTAAAATAAAAGCCAAGTTTATCTTGTGGCTGGTAATGCTGGATTGAGTAGGGGTTAACCATAAACTCATGGCCAAAATTCCTTTCAGTTGAGCCCAGAAAAGAATACAGCCTCTCAGGGCTTGTGCATAAAAGGAGAAACTCGTGGGCTTCTGGGAGGGGACAGAGCAAAGTCACGGAGCAGAAGCAGCACCAGCTGTGGAGTCCTCCCGGGCCCCTTCCAAACACCCTCTTCATTCAAATCCCTCTCCTCTCTCCTCACACTCTCACGTTTTATGCTTCTGCTAAAGCTTTTATTGCAAATCAGGTTCTGAAGTCAAAAAACATTTGGATACAATCAGTTTAAACTGGCCACAGGTATACATGCAAATTGCCCTGGTGGGCGAGCAGAAGACAGCCTTCACCTTCTCATACCAGCCCGATGACTCATCTTAAATGCGTTTTATTCAGATGCAGAAGGATCCTCTTTCTCAATATCTAATTGCCCATCATTTAATTCTTTTTAAAGGGATAGAAATTATCGAAGGCACTGGAAATCAGTAAAAGCCAGACAGAGAAACTGCTTACCTGCTGTCGCCAGCGTTTGCCACATATAGCTTTCCCAAAAGGCAAACCACGATGAGCGCTGTGCAGCCCCCAGATATATTATATGAGCTCCTCTCTCGTTCTATCTGAAGGTCCTGGAGAAAGAAAACAAAGTCAGCGTTGGAATGAACAGGAACTCTTATCAAAGACTTTCTGAACCTCTCTCCCTCGACACAGCTCTTTGAGTCTGAACGCACTTCAAAGATGGGACAGGAAAATCTTTCGTACTCTTCTACCACCTGAAGAGCACTTCTCACTGGGGACACTGACATAAAACCGTGGTCTACTAGACCATCTGCAGACCAGAGACAGGAAACAAGGAATGGCAAACAGATCTAATCTGAACAAAAGCAAGAAAAAGAAAACCAACTGTATTCAATAAATGTAACTTGTGGAAAATGTAGTCTTTGTATGGACTGCCTGAGCTGTGACAAGAGAAATACGGGTAAGGTCAAGTACTTGAACCCGAGCAATGTTTTTTAACTCCAAAGTCTCCAATAGTTGCTTTTACAGCTAGGTAAGAGAAGTGACTTGAAGGACGGTGTCCTCTACTCAAAGCAGGCAGGAGTCAACCCCCTGTCTTATTAATCAAAGATAGAAGCTCCCAAACTCTGATCTGACTTCACCCTCGCCCAGCCGCTGGTTCACAGCAGGAACACACATTCACAGGAACAGCTAGCATTTCCCGAGCCTCGCTTCCGTGTCAGGCCGGGCTGGAAGCCCCGTACATAGAGAATCTCAGCGGATCCCCACAACCGTATTATTATTATTATTTTTTAAAGATTTTATTTATTTATTTGACAGAGATCACAAGTAGTCAGAGAGGCAGGCAGAGGGGGGGGGGGGGGGAAGCAGGCTCCCCGCTGAGCAGAGAACCCAGGACCCTGAGATCATGACCTGAGCCGAAAGAAGAGGCTTAACTCACTGAGCCACCCATGTGCCCCTTCAAAACCGTATTATTAACCTCAATGTTTGGATGCAGAAGGGGGGTAATCTGCCCATATTTACCTAGTTGGAGTTTGGATTTCAATCTTGTTCTCCTCCTCCAAGGCTTATCATTACCTGCCACCTAATGAGGCCTCCCCAAGACAATGAAAAACTGACCAAGACTCCCATGGACAGAGAGATATCATCCAAGACAGAGGTATCTGTGAAATCCCGCCTCACTGACAGAATCACGCTTCCACGACCTGAGAAAAATGTGAGCTAGGAAAACAAAATGAATGTTGGCTAAAATAAGGCCAGACATTCTCATGGTAGTGGAAGGTTGGGGCAGAGGGAGGGAGGAGGAAACAGATGAGGAAGTCGTGCTCTGGCTGATTCTAGGATGTCCCTGGTAGACAAAGGGCTAGGGCACTTCTCTGGTTCTTAGAAACCCACAGAGTTGGAACTCTGCTGCTTTGACCATCCTCCTCATAGAGAAGGGAGGAGATAATCCAGTAAGCCAACGTTGATCAGCAAATGCTTGGCGCTGGGGGCCAGCGGTGGTAATACATGGTCAGATAAATCGCCAGTGAGAAACTGGAAACAGAAGAGCCAGAGCCGAGGAAACAGATGAAGACCAGCACACTGTTAAAAAAGAGATAAAAAGTACAAAAACAGGATCTGGGGGAAACTAACTTGCTGGGGATCAACTGGGTAAGGGTGGGTGGGGAGGCTGAGGAACCGTGGGGGTTGGGGGTAAGAATGTGTGTATGTGGGACATAGTAGTTTAGAAGTGAAGAAAAACTCCAGCTGTAGAGTCAAGCATGAGGACCATTCTTGAAGACTGTGCAAGATTTAAAAAATGTACTCAAGGGGCACCTGGGTGGCTCAGTGGTTAAGCCTCTACCTTCAGCTCAGGTCATGATCTCAGAGTCCTGGGATCGAGCCCTACATCGGGCTCTCTGCTCAGCAGGAGCCTGCTTCCCCCCACCCCCCGCCTGCCTCTCTGACTACTTGTGATCTCTGTAAAATAAATAAATAAAATCTTAAAAAAAAAAATGTACTCAAACCCTGTATCCATTAGTTTCTTAGAGGACTACTGTATTAAACTGGATGCTATGTGTGACGGGCTGAGCGGGCCATCTGGATCCTTCCCGGGGCCAGAAGCTTCATAACTGAGAACAGAGATCTCTACTGCTTGCTGCTAGACCCTTAACACCTAAACCAGGCCAGGTAAAAAAAAAAAAAAAAAAAAAGAAAGAAAAGATGGTTCTTAATCTGTTAAACAGGCAAATGAAGAAATACTTTTGGACATGCCCAGGTTTCTAAATTACATCCTCACCACCTGACCCCTGTTCGTAATTCACAAAGGGAAAGCTTACAGTGCAAGCAAATGCTCACTGAGATGATGATTAAGTTGGAACCCATGCCTCACTTCAGGTGCAGCCCACTGACGAGAATGAATGAATAAAGTTACGAGGTCCTGCATGGGACGGCAGGAGCCTGGAGAGCGAGGAGAAGGAGGGGCAAGGACAGCAGCAGCCAAAAGGACCATCAACGGGGAAGTGAAAGGGAAAGAAAATGTCAAGGTGTCCGAAGTTCTGTCTAGCCTCCAAACAATGCATAAGAACAGAACCAACAACCCAGTTCACAAAGCAGTTGTGGACAGATATATTCCCTTTCTTTTGCATTTAAATAAGTACTATAAAGTTGATGTTCTGATAGACAATATTTCATCCAATTAATATATAAACTTGTATATCAAGTCTACACTTGATACTACTACTCCATAACTGTTCTTAATATACTGGAAGGAATTTCTGAGGGTAACAGAAAGTGTCCTTTCATATCCAGAATCAACGTCTGTTTGAATACCTAATGCCTGAATGAAAGACTATTTTTATTAAAAAAAAAAAAAAAAAAACCCACAACAAACCCCATGAGCACCCAACTGCTTGCATACTCTACACGGGCTGGAGTGTGAACAAGCCTCAAAAGACTGACATCCCTGGCGCAATCTGAAAGAAAATGCTATGCTACACAGATTCCGAGTAAAAGCACCATCCATGGCAAAAATCTCCACTGGGACGCAGACAAGTTCATTCTGCATCACATGTACATTATTTGTCATGGTTAACATTACAAGAAAACCTGATTATAATATTTAATCCTTAAGAAAAAAATCAAGGCAAGAATGTACATACGACACTATGATTTTCTCCTACAGCAGAGTTCCTATCTGCCTTCAGTCTGGGGGGAAACGCTCCTATTAGCTTGCCCAATTACTCCCTTGCTATTACATTAATAGTGTGATTCAATATTTTTTTCTAATTGATTCCATCATTTCTTTCATCTTTTCCTATATTTCAACTACATTCCCTCTGTAGTTTCCCCAGCATAAGGAGTGCTAAATTTGGCAGCACCATCACTTAAACAGTGGATTAATGTCTAGCTACTTTGTATCCAGAAAACTTTGCTAATATGTTCATGCTTTCATCAGCCCCCCACCATTTGTGTGGTGAAACACGTGTGTGTGCAGATGCACATGTGTGCGCACACACTTTAATTACATGTATGCTCTCTGGGATTTGAAAGATTCCAGACTTGGTGACTAGGATTTGAAAGATGTGTTTCCATAGACTTCATCCCCCTGAAGGATTCACTGACATTAAAATACACTCTTCTATTTCTTCTAAAACTGGGTGTAACTAGAACATATTCTAAAAATAATTGCTTCCCCTCCCCTCCCTACAAGCCAAAATAGCACATTTATTTTTTCCCACACCACCTACTCCTCTTTAAAAGATGTTTCGCAAAATCTTAGTACTGAAAGGAACATTAAAGGACCATCTGTATGGTTCTTTTACTACCAGATCAAACACGATAAATGAAGTCAATAAAGATATTTACTGCTGAATTAGCTACCCATTTTCTTTAAACCCTCAACTTTTCCAATTAGCTTAAGCTACTCACACTTCACATAAAAATATACACACACATATATAAATGTATAGTTATTATTATATTTTATAAAGCCTCAGGTTTGGGTATATTTTCAAAAAAACCAATGAAATCATTGGAAAACCTGTGCACTGCTTTGTGCTAAATATAGACCAATTTGGAATATTTCCCCATTTTAGTTGTAAACAAACCAGAAGACATAAGTCTAGCATAATTTACCAGCAAAACACAGGCATGTACTATCATTCCTTTTCAAGAATGATCTAAAAGGACCAACTTACACACTCACAATATTCAATTAACAAGATTGTTTTATCTGCTCAGTCAAGAGTCCTACAGACCTCTCAGAGCCACCTTGTATTTAAGCAGGACTGATTTATCCTGTGTTACATCTGTCTAAATACTACATTTAAGCCAGGACTATCTCTAAATCTTAAGAATGGTTCCAATTCCTAAAGACTTTGGATTTTATTTTGCTCCCTTTTGTTTCAAAGAAGGCAATGAAGGAAAATAAGATGTGTGAAATGAGACGAATTCTGCAGGAAAGAACTGCAAGAGAGAAAATGTATTGCTCGGGATGGTTGTAATTTGGTTTGAAAGTCCCAGAGATGACGCAACTCCAGGATCATTCTTTGTTTCCGACCAATTTCAGGTTCCAAAAGAACAGCAATATCGAACAATGGAAGGGAATGAGTGCTGGGTAGTTTCAATAGGACTTGGCAGCTCCCCACAGATGGGTTAAAACACGGTTCTGAGCACATTGCTAATAGTGTCAGTCACAAATAAGATTCTGCATAGTTTCAGTATCTGGGTCTGATTTTGGTTTATTCTGAGAACAAGCCAATCTGTCAGCCAGGCAATGGGAAGGAAAAAAAAAACCACCCAGGATTGCCTCATGTTGCCACCTGCTGGCTGTTGGTAGAATCACATGCTCATTCCTTCTTGGAGGAATTTCCTGTTCTACCAAAAACAAAGACAAAACAAAATTAGCTTAATTAAACACAGACAGACATGCAGGTCCATAACTTACCATGACTATGGTAATTCTGGAAAACACTAGGATTTATAAACTATAAATAAGCTTTGCATTTATCCTCTTTTTCACCGCAGTGTCACCATATGGTTTTTTTGTTTTTGTTTTTGGACCAATAAATCCAAGCTCAGTGCTATTTCCAGTCATTAGCTCAGTAACAGGAAGATGTGTGGTAGTTTCACAAGGGAAAATACTGCCATTTTCTTCCTTTGTAACAAGCAAACTTCTAAAATATTCTTCACTCTGGTGATGAATCCATACCCACACTGAACAAGGCAATAGGACGGAATTGTGAAATTCCTCCTGCCTGTGTCCAGAACTCAAATCCCATGGGTGGTAGGCTACAAGGCTCATCTGTGCTGACTGTGCTGTGATTCCAAGAAAGCCGGGATCTCCTGCAAAGGCCAGTCGTGGAAGCGACCTCCCTCATGAGTGTGAAATGCTGACGAGGAGACCCTGTTTGGGGAGGGTAGGCAAGCAAGGCTGACATCAGGATAGAGAAGACAGTTCTCATCCGGGCCCAGCAACAGCCTAACCCACAGGGGACAAGACGCAGCCGCTGAAGGAGGCACCATGACAAAGTGCCACGGCGAAGCAGAATGGAGGTCATTTCAGAAGTTCCTGAGATTCTGGTCCTCTTGGAAACTTTGGTTCGACTGCCACAGTGGACACAGGAAGAATGGACGATGCAGCCTTCTCAGTAGGAAGGAAGATGCAAGATGAGATGTAATAAAGGGGGCCCAAGGGCAAACGTGCCTCCGAGGGAAAGCACGGGAAGGATCAGAGGCCAGGGGTCAGAGGTCACCTCCACCACCAGCCACACGCTGCAGGCACGCAACTGGAGGATCAAAGAGGAAAGGAAAAGCAGTGACCTCAAAGCAGCTCACAGTATTTGATGAAACTTCTCTCATCTCCACTGGTTCAAAGCGTTTTCTCCACTTCTGGTAGTCTATATTTTGGGACAAGTACCTACTTTTTCCTGGAAATCAATGTTCCTTATTCTGGCGTGGTGTTTCGAAGTCGTTTTAACCAATCCTTCCTTTCAGATAGGTATCTGCATTTCACCACCTCGCTTCATGTCAGAATATCAAAATAAATGAGATACCGTATCTCTATATGCATAAAACGTGTGACTCCAAATGCCCCCGGACATAAAATCTAACCTTTTATTTCCAGACCCCATGGTATCTAGGAGAATGCTAGCTATAAAACAGAGCCTCAATAAATACTAGTGATTGAGGACACTGCAGAGGGACAGACCAAAGACCTTTGACTCTACATTGCTAAGCTGCTGTTCATAAAGCAAAAACCCAAGTGAAGGGCGAGCTTTGTCTTTAAAGATACTGTAAGTGACTTCTGAGTCTGAGGAAGGGTAGCTGCAAAGATGTCATCAGTGAGGCAAACTAGAGGCTTGGGAGCTGGGCTTGGGGAATTTTCAGGGATGAAAAGTGCGAGAGAAAGTAAAAAAGCCACAAAACTGAAAATAACGGCATCTTATTTAATACTGAGTTTCTCCTACTACAGAGAATCAGAACAGCACAGAACCTGCAACATGTAAAGAACACCTAGAAAGAGGAAAGCTAGAAAGTGGCTGGCTCCTGTGAGGAAAAAATGTAGAAATGTTCAAGAAATTCCAAATGTGTCCCACTCTGAAAGGGCCAAGGAGAAACCAGCAAGACCAGGCCAAAAAGGTAAGGAAATCAACTGCAAGTTAGGCATTTCAAAAAACCAAAGTTTGCCTTCAAACACTGACTCTCAAAAATATCATACTGCAAAGGGGAGTAAAGAAAGAGTATCTTCTATGAGCCGGCAATGGCCTTTCGGGCCATTAAGTTGAAGGTACGCTGTGTAATTTCTGTGTTATGGGTTGTAAAGCTCACTGCCAGTAACTTAATGTTTAAGTTGGGCACATTTCTGTGACACTGAGTAGATTTTTCCTGAAGTCCCCCATAAAGCAAAGAGCCTCTTTCTATAATAAGACATCATCCAAATAGGGACACTTTTGAGAATACAAGGGGACAGTATATTAATAATTGCTCTGGGCCAAAAGGCACTGACCGGCTCAGTCCCTAGGAGGACAGACAGTAGGGCCACCCTAGCAAGCACAATGAAAACCAATGACAAATATTGTTACTTAATAATGCCAAGCAATGCCTAGGTAGGCCTCTGGCATGCTGGTGGCTAGAGAGACAATCTGGGAAAAACCTGAGTGTGAAGAAGCAGCTGCAGGCTGGAATGAACTGGAGATGAGATATGGCTTAAAGCCAAAAATTCATAATACAGCACACCAGGTCCTTCCAGACCACCTCTCCAATTCACCTTCCATCCATCATTTCTACCTTTGACACCGGCTTGTGGCCTTAGGCCCACCTGGGTTCTCTGATGTAGTTGTCCGTGTAAATGGCCTCCTGTGTTTTGTCTGCTTCATTTTAAACTCAATTGTTGTTTTTATTACCTCATTTTTATCTGGATTAAATATTTAGCATTCTGCACATCAGGATCAAGAAACACTTTTTCCCATTAGAGCTTCTATGACAGCTGGGGAATGAGATTTTATACAAAGCCTGAGTAGTAGTCAATTTTACTACCTTGGTGCTTTTTTTCCTAAATAATCCACCCCCCTCCACCCAGCATCACTTTCCCAAGGGAACACCTCCCTTCCTGTCTTTACTGGACGCCTACTTCACCCTGCATTTCTTCACTCAACGTCCCTTCCACTTATATTTTACTTGTTAATACTCGTTTTTGCCTAGTATGTTCAATGCTCTTTTCCCAATTAGGCCTGGCACAGTTAATTCTAATCAAATATTTATTGGTTGAATGAATTACATGGGCAAGTGAAATGATCTTTTTGCTGGCTAAGTCTCTAAGGTAAAAATTCCAGGTCATGAACCAACTAGTTAAAAGCCAGAAAAATTTAAAAAAGACAAGAATAAGACCCTTTACTAAGCATTTTTCTGAATAAGTCTCTCACTTCAAGTATAGTGGTTGCTAGTAACCCTTAGCCATTAATGGGCAGAAACAGCCAGAGACCACTGTAGAGGCCTGCCTCAAGGTGACATTGGCCTCTAGTGGATAGATCTGAGAATACAGCAGATTCAAGTAAAAGATGTCTAAGGGCATAAGCAATTACAGAAGGAAATGAGAAACCCAAAGTTTCTTTTGTTTTTCACTTCTATCGCGTCAGCTGATTTTTTCCTCCCTTTAAGAGAACAGCCTACTGTCATATTTTTACCTCAATTAAATATTTAGCATTCTGAACATCAGTGTCGAGAAACACTTATTCCCATCAGAGCTTCTGTGACAGCTGGGGAATGAGATTTTTATATGAAGCCTGAATAGGAGTCAACTTTACTACCTTGATTCCTTTTTTCCTAAAGAATCTTCTCCAGCTTCCTGGTGATCTTCTTGGGATTGAAGGCTACCAGACTCTCCTGAACGACAGGTGCATTTTAAGTCACCTGCTAATCAAAGGGTAAATATTTATATGACAAGGGAACACGGTGACCCAAGAGGGGATGCATAAAAGTGAGGATAGGATGCAAATACCAGGTGTGAACATATGAACTATTTTGCCTTAGAAACAAATCAGATGGCGAGGTGCTGTGCAACATTATTTTTTTCTCCTTAGCACACAGCCTAATCAGGGAATGTGCACTCTGTGTACACTCCATTCTGGGGAGGTGCTCCCAGCTGTTGGTGCTTCATTTAACAACAGTTTGTCATCACTTCCGAATGCCCAGGGTTTTGTTGTTGTTCCGGTTGTTAAGATTTTATTTATTTACTTGAAAGAGAGAAAGATCACGAGCAGCAGTGGGAGGGGTAGAGGAAGAAGCAGACTCCCTGTTGATCAGGGAGCCGGAATGAGGCTCCAACCCACGATCCTGGGATCAGGACGGCCAGCAAAGGCAGACACTTCACTGACTGAGCCCCCCAAGTACTGAGTCTCCAGGTTTTAAGAATAATACAGCACACTCACTTTACTCATATCATGATATCTTTAAATACTTCTTCTCTATTACCTGTATACAGGCTGTTGCTTAGGAAAGAAAAATCTCTGGAACCAAAATAACGGCATCAGTAGAAAGTGAGCTCAGAGAGGGAAGGGGGTGGTCCAGTGGGTGGTCCCTCTCCAGGCGGAGGGTCAGGGGACACCGTGAAAGCAGCTGCACTCCCTCTCTATGTGTATTCTCTGGACTGAGCCTGAGAGGGAAGGAGGCTGAATTCTTTGATAAGACACATCCGCATTTAAACACACAAATAAATCCATGTTCCCCAGTAAAGCTGGTGATCTGGGATATTAGCCCCTTGATTCTCCTCCAGCAGGTACGTTTTTGTTGTTGTTGTTGTTGTTTTTTTTTTTTTTTTTTTAAAGCACTGAGAACCACATGGCCAATCATGGTTACAATAGCTGTTCTTGGATCAGTTCTGTATGGGAAAGGTACTTCTGAGCACTTGACTAAAGCGCCGTTTCCCCCAAACACCTGGAATTCATACACATGTGTCAGACAGATGGCAAGGACGCTCGCGGTTCAGTTAAGTGGAATTGTACCAGCTGGCATCAATGAGTCTGCGGAAAGAGAAGCCATAATGCTTACCTTTAAAAAGCCTGTTCCGGGGCACCTGGGTGGCTCAGTGGGTTAAAGCCTCTGCCTGCAGCTCAGGTCATGATCTCAGGGTCCTGGGATCGAGCCCCGCATCGGGCTCTCTGCTTAGCAGGGAACCTGCTTCCTCTCTCTCTGCCTGCCTCTTTGCCTACTTGTGATCTCTGTCTGTCAAATAAATAAAATTTAAAAAGCCTGTTCCGTCATACACTATCCCTCCCTTTCATCTTAATTTTTGCCAGCATGCCATGACAGGAACTCTTTCTGCCACCCTCTCCTAAGAGTGGAGGCCTGTTATCAAAGGGAGATCCATGCGGAGCCACACAACTAGAGGACAGGTCAGAGACACGCCCTTCCAGGGAACCTTCTAGAAGAAGCATAGATTTGGCTTAAGCGAGGGCCTCCACCCAGACCCCTGGACCCTTCCGCGACACCTACCATTTCCTTAAACGCGCTTTCCAGAGCCCCGATGACCAGGCACTCATGCGGGATCTTCTTCTCCGTGAAGAAACGCGTGGGCGGGGTGCTGGGGGAGCCGGGCGCCCCCACGCCTCCGCGGAGCGAGGCCGCGCGGGTCAGAGTCCGGCTGTGCGCGGGCGTGTTCTCTGGCTCCTCGCCCAGGCAGGTGGGCGGCAGGACAGCAGAGTTCTTGAGAATCTCCACGATGTCCTGCAGCTGCTCCGTGACATGGTGCTGCAGCAGGCGCGAGGCCACCACCGCGGCCCCCGACCCTGCGTGACCGTCAAACAGCGACCAGTAGTGGCAGGAAACGCCTTCTGATTCCTGGGGGAGGGAGGCGACAGGGAGTGAGAACCTCGTTGGTCAGAGCCCCAGGGTCACACTGATGCAGTGAGGAGGGCGCTTAGCGCATCCACTTCTGATCTGTCTTTGGTTGGCAAACAGTGGGGGTCAAAACCCGGCAAAAAGGCTCAGGGATTTGTCACTGCTGTGATCACCATCCAGAGGATGGAGCGGTCCTTGCTTCTCCGCCTGCAGGAGGAGCCCAAATTACCAAGCAAGCTCAGCAGCTACTTTGTGGCAAGATCCACCTTGATTTGATGTTTTTGTTTGTTTGTTTGTTTTTAAGATTTTATTTATTTACTTGACAGAGATAACAAGTAGGCAGAGAGGTAGGCAGAGAGAGAGAGAAAGAGGAGGAAGCAGGCTCCCTGCTGAGCAGAGAGCCCGATGCAGGGCTCCATCCCAGGACCCTGGGATCATGACCTGAGCTGAAGGCAGAGGCTTTAACCTTGAGCCACCCAGGTGCCCCGATGTACGGATGTTTGATGTCAAACTCCAAGCCAGCAGGCAAGTCTTTAGGAGTCCAGCTTTAACCCCTAAGTCCTCATTGCCCTGTGCAACCCAAGAGCAGGCTTGGCCTGGAGTCTTTGGAGGAAGTCAAGCTCTTTTTTGCAGATTCTTCAAGAGGAAATCAGTAGACCCATTTTTCCCCCTGTAGAGCCTTTTCACTCTCAGATACCTGCCCCATCCTCTTTGATCTACATCCTATATTTTTAGAACATGTTCTCCCCTTAGACACCCAGTCTAAGATGCAGCCAATTCTAATCTCCTTCTCTTATTTCCTGCCTCCCTCAGTTTCCCAGTTGGTACCCAACATATTTGTTTCTTCCTCTTCCTATCCTAAAGCTACACATTCCCACGTTCCTCACTTACCATGGATTTCGTCTCGGAGTTATTTCTAGACTATTTCAAATGAATGTATTTAAAAACCATGTCTGAATTACACATGCCTAAGATCTTAGCTATAGGGAAAAAAGGCTTAAATGCATTAATTACTTTACTAAATAAGTAAGATGCATTGGTAATTAAACAGGTAGGGTGTATATAACATCTACTTCTAACTACTAGCATATACACCCCCACAGCAATAAATATCAAATCCTTTTCTAGCTAAAGCTATTAAATAAAGTTCTTTTGGTCTATCTTAGAATGATGCTGGAAGATACCATATAGTTATGGTGACATATGCCACTGCTCCATTTGTGCCTTTTAAATTTCACTTTTAATTCTGTGCCACGTGCTGAGGAAAAAAAAATTGATTTTTAGTCAACAAATACTGTGCATTCCCTACGTGACAGGTGCAAAGTGGACAGGGGATTAAAAAAAAACTTGCTAGGGGGCGCCTGGGTGGCTCAGTGAATTAAGCCTCTGCCTTCATGGCCTTCGGCTCAGGTCATGGTCTCAGGGTCCTGGGATTGAGCCCCGAATCAGGCTCTCTAATCAGCAGGGAGCCTGCTTCCCTTCCTCTCTCTCTCTGCCTGCCTCTCTGCCTACTTGTGATCTCTGTCTGTCAAATAAATAAATAAAATCTTAAAACAACAACAACAACAACAAAAAACCTTACTAGAAGCCATACCAGATATGGTCTGATCTTAATAATTCAGTGGGGAAAACACATACTGATCAAAATAATCACACAAACATAAGATCAAAATTCTAGTGAGGGCTACAAGGAGAGGTTCTTGGTGCCTCCAAGAGGCCAGCTTGCAGAGGGGGGACTTGGAGGAGGTTTCCCGGGGACATGCAGGCTAGCCTAAGAGCTGTTTAGAAATTCACAAGACAATGATGGGGAACAAGAGACCACCAGGCAGTAGAAACAGTAGGTGCCAAGGCCCTGTGGTAGGAAGGTGCATGATGCGTGAGAAGAGATGAAACCATACCATGTGACTGAATAGAGGAATGAAACAAGAAAGGCATGGGTGAGAAATGAGGCTGTAGAGGGACGTGGCATCCAGACCACTCAGTCCTCTCAGGTCACATGCAGGATCTTGGCTTTAGACTAAGAGTAACAAAGACCCATTGGCTGAGGTGGGTGGGAGGGTAACAAACTTAATTTATGTTTTTAAACGATCACTCAGGCTACGCCATGAGGCTTAGGAAAGAGTGAAAGTGAGGATGCCAGCTAGGAGGTGAATAACACCCTAAAAAGACAATCAAATTCAGGCAGTAACAAACACTTATGAATGAGTAAAAGCACTCAAACTCAGAGGACAGTAGAAAGAACAAGGACTTCAGAATTAGAAGATGGGAGTTCTAATGGCATCGTCAATACCAATCAGTGGGCATGGAAGGCAGACCAAAGTGAGGAAGGCAATACAGGCGTTCGACCCTGGCTGGGTCACTCCAGAGCCGGACATCCCTGGTGCTCAACTGCACCATGTCTGCCTAGTACGTAAGCAGCAGGCATTAGCTCCGCTCACAGGGAGTGGGTATTTAGCAAGGGTGAATGGTGATTTATGCCTGGGGGAGTAGATAAGTAGTCTCCCTTGTGTGTGACTGCTATCACTGCCATTACAGTATGGTTTCACCTCAGTCACTTTCTGAGCTTTAGTTCTTCACCAACATGAGAAGCTACTGTAGAAGAGTCCAGTGCTTCTGCTGAACTCCGAAAGTTCAATAATCAAGAAGTATTGATCCATGTCACGGGGGGGGGGGGGGGGTGGGGGAAGAAGCTAGGCCCTGAAGATGGGACAAGAAGAACTGGGAGGGAATGAGAGCTGATTGAGCAGCCGGTTGAGGAAAATACCCCGAGGCTTGGGCTGTGTGGCTGACTGTGGTACTTGCTTATCTAGTATCCACTCTTGGGTGGAACTTCCAGGAAAGCTATTCTTTTCCTGATAAAAGGAAAGCTCAAGTGGCCTGGCCTTTGCCCATTACCCGTCTCCTTTTCCTTCCTGCCTGGGTCACAGAAGCAACACCTGGAGGTAGAGTAACCCTCTTGCAAAACTGGCCGAAACCTGCTGTTGGAGGTAGTGGGGACAGGAGATCTGAAGGAGCCAGGGTCCTTGGTGTCTTGCTTGGGATGCCGCACGGGCCCTCAACAGCCTGCCCCCTGGGCTCCCTGTCTGCGGGCTTCATGACCTTTTGATAAGCCGCTGCTGCCAGCTTCTGTAACAAGAGCTGGGGACAAGGAGAGGAAAGGAGGTGCGTGTTTATCTAGTATTCTGGGACCCGGGGCATGCAGGGCGGGAAGGAGGAGTGTGAGATAAGGAATGCAAGAGCGCACAAAAGAAGAATGAAAATAGGTAGAAGTGGCTATCAACCAGGAATAAAACTGAAAAAGTTCTTATTGTAGGGCATCTGTGGATAGAATTCAGTGAATCTATATTTTCACCAACCTCTGAAATTTAGCATTTCCTCTTTTTATGAATGCGAGGCAATGAAGCATCACGGGATTAGCAATTCCTATGACCTGGTCACCAAGAGAAACAGTGACTGTCACTCTACACAGCCTGAATTATTGTTTATGCTCATTATTACTTCACAAGGGTTGGAGTAATTACACTCACCACGAGCCCTTGTTACTTGCTGCATTAGTAAAGTACATATTGCCTGCCATATTACACTCTCACAACTGGGAAAAGTGGCAAAAGAAAGGGATTTTTTGCTTATCACATCTAATTCCCCAAAAGTCCCAAGGCTACCTGAGTAAAAACTGCCCACACAGTCCTTCTGCACCCCATTTAAATGAAAACCCAGCAAACACTGTTAAGGAAGCTGTAGGCAGGGCCAGTGAGGGACGAAATAGGACCAGCTGTGTCCATGACTCAGATTCTGTTACACCTAAAGTATCATGTTTCTAGAATCATGATTTGATTCAAAGAAGATCAAACCCCATGAAATAACAAGGCACAAGGCAAGGCAATGCTACTATATTTTTTAAAAAGCAACTCTGACATTTTTCTGATGAGTAATCCAACCATTTCCTTCAACAAGGCAAAGCATTCTGAAGGCACTGCAGCAACAACCGGCTGTTGAACTATCTGGGCAATTTTTAAGCAGTCAAGAGAAAAACCGGACTGGGGGACTTCTGAAGCAGGGAGGAGAAGGGCAGCACCCTGCTTCGGAAAACACCTTAGCACAGCAGGGCTAGAAATGCTGGAATAGCCTAACCTTTAAAATGCAATTAGTAGTTTTCACAGTGAAAACTTGTAAGACATAGTTTTTCGACAAAGACAGTTTGTTTCTAACTAGAGACTGAATAAATCCAGCACTGCTGGATACACGGTTCACTCCCAGCCCAATTCAGTCAGTTTCTCTGAAGGTGGAGCCCTACCACTGATCATTTATTTAAGCTCCCCAGGGGATTCTGAAGTGCTCCCCAAATTGAGAACCCCCATACTAACAGAAGGGGGTTCAAGCCGTTCCAGAACCAAGCAGTTCCGGAGACCCTCATCCTAGTCTCAAATCTGCCATTCTCTGTGTGACCTTGGAGGAGTCACTCACAACGCCCTGAACTGACCAGAACAGCAGGGTCCAAACTGTGTTTCGTGCTTCCAAACTGTACCAGTGCTTCCAAACTGTACCACTTAGGAAAGAGGAAGTGGGCGTTTAAAGGATAAGTCCCGCTGACGGTTATTTCAACCAGAGCAGCACAGATGCATCGGTTACAAACATCAGGGGTTTGCCGAAGACTTTGGACAAAAGGAATCAACTGCTGAGGACAATTTTTGAAAGCTTTTGAACTAGGTAAAACCAAATTCATCAAGAGACTTCAAAATCTTCAGTGTCCTTCTGTGGCACAGAACTTCAAGTGAGAGATCAATTATTTGGGAAACTACAGCCACCAGGTGAGCCCTCTCCCACATGCTCTAGATGCCAACTTAGCTCTTAATGCCTAAGAGACCATCAGGTCACAGAAACATCGAGTTATGCGGCCACAGCACCCTTCCTGTCATGTAATAAACCTTACACAGCAGGCAGTATTCTAAATGCTTTATCAATATTAGCACATCTAATCCTACCACAACCCATCCTGGGAGTAGCCACCCTATGATGTGTGGTAATTATTCCCAATTTATAGAGGTGGAAAAGGAGGGACAGAGAGTCTCACTGTTCAAGATCACCACCTAGTAAGGGATGCAGCTGGGAGTAGGCTCCACGCTCTGAGCCATCAGCCCCTTGCCTCGCTGAATACCCTCACACACACTCCGCCTGCTCCTGGAGGGAATGCTTGCTCTCCTGTACACATGCCTCTTGGATCTGCTTCTCCTTTCTGTATCCCGAGTTATAATCAGAGTGATTTTTTCCCTAAAACCCCGAATCTGACCGTATTTCTTTGGCCAGCCTAACCTCCTCCTTCACAGGCTGGCTCCAGGCTTTGAGCCAGTTTGCAGTCTCTGATGTAGTCTCTGATGGTCTCCCCACATTCTGTCACTCCAAATCTCACCAACCAAACTATGGCATTTGTAGCTCATCGCAAACCACCCCCATCCTTTGCCTGAGTACCCCCCCAAGTACCCCCCCATTGCCCCCACCTATCTCTTAGTACACATCTTAAATTTCATCTCCTTCTGGGAGCTCCCACTGCATCCTGAGCCCACCCTTACAGCAGCACTCATCAAATTGTGCATGTCTATCTGGTCACCTGCTTGGGCGATGATCGACTGAAAGACTATTCTGGAAAAAGGGAGCAACTAGCAGGCAGTGCAGGTGTCAAGGGGACTTTTATATGGCCTATGTGGACAGTGGCCTCATTAAGACCAGCCTTGAGGGCTAAGTAAGGCTGGAGGGAGATTCTGGGGTCAAGGCAGACCAAGGAGCTTCAATGTGAAATGCCTCTATGTGGAAGAACAAGGTGGCAGCAGGATTAAGGGGTGCCAATCCCATGGCATTCTGTGATGTGCTGCAAGAAAGAAGCACTAGATTTTAGGAAGCTCACAGAGAACTGTCCTGAGGCAAAGATGGCCTAGGTCGGGATCGATGGGCCTAGAGAGGAGACTAAAGGATTCACAAGACACTTCAAAGAGCAGTATAAGGCTGGAATGGGCTGCAAGGTGTTTGAAATGGAACCAGGATCATAACAAAGAATTCAAATCTACTTTTGAAAGTGGCATGATCAAACAGGACACGCCATACATTTATTTTGAAAAAGATACAAGGACCCCCTTCTCCCTCACCCCCTTTATTCAAAACAATGCCATCAAATGTCATCAGGTAGGAATGTATGGTTGGATGTATAAATTCTGATCCGAGAACCTTGAGGAAAGAACAATTCCTAAACGTCACACCCACATCAAGGGCCCTGATCAATGTCAGGGGTGAATCTGCAAGAGAGGTCTGAAAGATCACAAGTAGTATGAACATGATGCTTTCAAGTGTCTCAAATGTTCAACTTAATTGCAAACACGCATCTATTTCATCATTGCATAGACTAGAACCTTCAGTGACTCCCTACTGCCCTGGGTCTCCTACATCCTCACATGGCTTATGGGTCCTACATGATCGAGTTGCTACTCCTTCCCCAGGGCCCTTTCTTGCTCTTTGTCAGTGGTCCTGATCGAGACAGCCTAGATGTAGGGCCCTGGGAATCTCACAGGTGCTCCAAGGAAACCAAAGGGACAAGATGCTGCCTTCTCTTCCTGTACCTGACTTTGCTGAGTCTTATGGGCCTAGAAGACCAGTTTAAACCACACACATTATTCCCTTCTAAGCTATGGAGACCTTTTTTTCCCCAAGGAAGATTACAAAAAAAGCAAAACATGCACCATATCTATCTCTCTGGAGCATATGCTGAAAACCACACCCTTTCTTCAGCTCCCGTACACTGCTGGAATGCACATACAATCCAGCATTGCTATATCCTTTGAAACACTGGCTAAAAGGCTAGGCATGCATGTGGGAAGAGGGAGAGCTGTGTTCACCACCTGCTTGGGTCAAGCAAAGGCCCCAAAGAGGGAAGTGAAGGCTAGGGCTCCTTTCAACATCCTCTGCCTACCCACCACACACACCCACCTCCCACCCGTCACACCGTTAGTCACTTTAGAGGGCATACCTCCTCAGTTTGGTATTAGCTCAGGGAACACCACTCTGAGTTTATATGGTAAATACACAGGGTTTCATGTTTTACATATTCTAACAGTACAAGGCTAACTTCATCACCGGTGACAATATACCAACAAACACACCAGTGATTTTAAAAGTTGGGTCATTTACGTAATGCACTTTCAGATGAGTTAATACTTAGCACAGAAAGAGCACAGGCTTTAAACCAAGACCACCCTGGGTTTGGGAATTTACTACTCTGTGATCTTGGGCACATTTCTTAACTCCTCTCACCTGTTTCCTTATTTAAAGAACAAGATGAAACTAGGACACAGACAGTAAGGATTCATTCATTTAATGCGTGTCTCAGAGTCTCTTATGTGCCAGGCTTATGCTGGGCACTGGGGAGGTAGGAGAGAGGAAGAAAAAACCATGTTCCCAAACTCCTGAGGCTAACAGTCTAAAACGTGAATAGGTAACTACAAGTGTGCTAGACAGGGGGAGCGTGGGGTGCCAGAGGAGTGGATAATATGTATTAAATGTTCAGACAATTGTGGGTTACGGGAGGGGGAAAGAGTAGGACCATAAAGAGAGAACACGAGGAAGTGATTTACAGCGATGGGAATGTTGTATCCTGATTGATGATGATTATATGAATCTACATGTATGTTGAAAACATAAAACTGCACACCAAAAGGTTAATTGTACATATACTTAAAAAAAAATATTTCTTAAATGTATTTGACAGACAGAGATCACAAGCAGGCAGAGAGAGAGAGGAAAGAAAGCAGGCTCCCCGCTGAGCAGAAAGCCCGTGAGGCTCAATCCCAGAACCCCAGGACCACAACCACAGCGGAAGGCAGAAGTGTCCAGCATCTAAAAGAACAGCAACAACAACAACAAAAACAAAACCTTACAACAGTAATTACTTATACTCACTATTAAATGGCCTGGGGAACAATGAGCAGGCAGGGTGCAGTAAGAGCTCCCGTAACCAGGGAGACCAAGCCACACTTTAGCTCCTTACTTTTGACTCTGCCAGATGGGTGCTCATGTCCCTCCACCATATAGCTTTTTTTTTTTTTTTTTTTTAAGAATTTTATTTATTTACTTGACACACACACACACACACACACACAGAGTGAGAGGGAATACTAGCAGGGGGAGTGGGAGAGGGAGAAGCAGGCCTCCCGCTGAGCAGGACGCTTAATGACTGAGCCACCCAGATGCCCCTGTACAGCTACTGTTGTTTCTTTTCTTAAATTACTTCCCCTCTGAGAAGTCTGAATTCTAAGGATGCCTGATGATTACCTACCATGTTTAATCCCCCCAAACCACCATAAAATGGGCATCATTATCTCATTTCACCAAGGATTTAACCAGGGCACCGTTAAGTGACTCCTGTGATGGGGTGATGCCAGGATTTGAACCCAGTCCTTCAGATTCCAAGTTAGGGAGGGGATCTTTCCAATTTCCCAGTACATGCAACTTTGTGTCATTATCTCCCTGGCTTCTGTCCCTCTGTAGCCTTTAGTACTTCAGCACCATTTTTCCCTTGCTGCTTACACATCCTGGGCCATTGGCTGATTACCAAAACTTCGGACAGTAGCCCCACATTCATCTCTGGTAGTATCAGAAAACGTCGCTGGGGCACCAGCCCCAGAAGCAAAGTTCTACACCTGAAAAGTCAACCCTCTCAAATTTAGAGTAACATGCTCTCGACATAATGAATTTCAAAATTAGTATTATGTTTTAACAAGTGTTTACCTTGTTTTTGCTCCCGATGAACAGGAGTTAAACAGGTACTCCACTTTAAGAAAAGCAGTATCAGACCTTTTCCTGACTGACCATGCACATTTGGCAGCCATCACTTAATGTCTTACAAAAAAGCAGCTCTGCAGCAGTTTGCTTATTGCATTCTGATTTACTGCCCCCCTCCAAAAAAAAAAAAAAAGTCTTGTATGTAACTGAGAACACACACACACACACACACACACACACACACACACTCCCCCACCCCTTTTCAGAAGGTGACAAACTGGGAGCTACAGGTACTCCGTCTCTCTTTAAGGATTTCTCTGAAGCAGGCCTGACATTACATCCCTCTTTTTAAAAAAAAAAAAAAAAAAGATTATTTATTTATTTATTTGACAGAGAGAGATCACACGTAGGCAGAGAGGCAGGCAGAGAGAGAGGAGGAAGCAGGCTCCCCGCTGAGCAGAGAGCCCGATGCGGGACTCGATCCCAGGACCCTGAGATCATGACCTGAGCCGAAGGCAGCGGCTTAACCCACTGAGCCACCAGGCGCCCTAGAAACTGACTTTTAAAAATATTTGCTTATTCCCTTTTCCCCATTTTCACAATCATCTATAATGCCAGAACTTAAGATTAATGAGTTTGGGCTGGGAAGGGCCCCTTGGGCCTTTCAACAAACTAAGCCTGCTCCCAACAGAAACGTACCCAGGGAACGGGCTAGTGACAAAATTTCGGACGCAAGCGGCTCGCACCCATTCAGCTTCCGGGGCACTGAGAGCACAGCGAATCCAGGGGGTCAGAAATCGGTAGCCTAAACTGCAGTTCTGTCAAAAAAGGAGCCACAGGATGTGCACCTCAACTCCGGGGAACCCACAGGCTCAAGAGCCTTGGTGAGGCCCCCTGGGGGGGGGGGGGCGAGGAAGCCCCTCCTGTGGTGTGCGGACAAAAAAAGGGGGAGATGCTAGACAAAACCTCAGACATTTCCTGTGGAGCCTGACAGAAGTGCTGAGAGGTGAGGCAGGAAACAAAGAAAACCAAGGAATGAGGCTTGACACATTTTTTCTGGGGTCACGAGGCCAGGGCGCCTGGTTCTCTCTGGCTCTGGAGCTCTCCCAGGGTGCCAGCCCCGCTCCGGCGCCCCACCCGCCGCCAGAGAGCGCGCAAAGCTGAGGGGGACTTCTAAGCCACCCGCCAGGGCTTCGCGGCAACATGATCAAGTCTTTCAGTTTTTTCTCCTCAAGCCGGAGAAGAAATGAAGCTTTGCTGTTTTCCTCACAGAAACTGATACCGGCGCCCTCCCGTGGTGTGAAGTCAGCCGGCTCGGCGGCGGGCCTGACGCTCACGCTGCCCTGTCCGTGTGTGCCCAGCCCCGCTGAGCGGGCCCCTGCGACCTGTTACTACGTTTTTAACTGAATCGTCCCTCCCAACATGGGTAACAGGTTTGTTTTTGTTTTTGTTTTTTTAAATCCCTGCACAGAAACCGCTGGTAGAAAACACGAGCAAATGAGAACATGTCACAGCTAGCACATCTTACTCCAAGTACTGACAATCTAGTCATATCTGACAACAATAATCGTTCTAATCCAAAGTCTCTGAAATGCTCAAAGAGACCGCTGAAATATGGAATTATACTTGTTATTGTTAATGATGAATTCTGCCTTGAGATATTAGCTAATGGGAACATGAAGTCTTTGCTCTTAGTAAGACCAGTTACTGTGGGAAAAATATTTAGAACAATGCCTGGCAGATGATAAAAATCATATGACTGTTAGCGGTTATTTTAAAACGCTGACTTTTCATCTTTACTGCCTTTATTTTTTAAATATTAATACATTTTTATAATTACTCCATGTACATTACATGATATGTACCAGTATAGTTATATAGCATTAAATGAGCAAGTATGTTGGGGGTACATACTCATACACATGGTATGGAGATTGCTACTCTAGAAATAGTTTTCTATGGAAATAAGGGGTTCTCCTCTCAGCTATCTACCCTGAAGATACAAATAACTCAGCTCATTTGACACTCATCTTCCCTTCCCTACACTGTATGGCTCTGGAATTTAGAAATAGACGGAGGGGCCATATCAATAACATGAAAATAACATGAATAACATGAAAGTCAGTAACATGAAAAGAGTACCACAAAGAGTTCCACTGGAAGTGGAAATCCCACTTTGAGTTAAATCCCATGGTTGTTTTTGCAGGATTCATATGAGCACAGGATGTTTTTGCCTGCCTCCCTTCTCACTGCCAAAGAAAAAGAGTTACTATTTCCCATTGGGCAATCAGAAAATTGT
Organism: Mustela nigripes; assembly: GCF_022355385.1. Lineage (NCBI taxonomy): Eukaryota > Metazoa > Chordata > Mammalia > Carnivora > Mustelidae > Mustela > Mustela nigripes. Next base: position 97,507,184 of record NC_081562.1, read on the forward strand.
CATACTCTGCTGATTTCCCACTCTCAGCTACTATATGGCTTGACTGCCATAGTTTCTGGCCAGTTTTCAAGGCATCACAATGAAGATGTCAGAATCTAGAGGATGTGTTTTAGGCGTTTTATCCACAGGGCTTGGTTGAACTCTCCAATTCTGATCCTCAGGGTGACACAGCAAAGGGAGAAGGTAAGCCAATGACCAAGCAGATGCAGGAAATTTGAGTAACTTCATGCAAGCCATCCCTAGGGCCCACCCTCTATTGCTGTGCACTTGGCATCATGTCCTTGTAGCATACTCTGTTTTTTACCATACCTCTTTTTGTCTGAATTATTAAGATGTTTTGTTCCCCAGCAGAAAAGAATGCTTAATTTCATAGACTTAAAAATGAGGACCACTTCCTCAGGTTCTGACGATATGAAATTCAGATTTCTTTGTTTCAGTCCTTCCACTTTATGAAACAGTAAGATGTAGGACACATCTAGTAGTTTGGTTTTTGTTATTAAATGGCAATTTAGTCTCTTTGTTAAATTTTTATTTTTAAAAACTTTTTAATTAAAGAATTTATTCATGTATAATTAACATACAGTGTTATATTCATTTCAGGTGCACAATATGGTGATTCAACAATTTTCTACATCACTTGGTGCTCATCATGACAAGGGTACTCTTGATCCCCTTTGTCTCTTTTACCTGTCCCCCCAGTCTCCTCCCTTCTGGCAACCACCAGTTTGCTCTCTGTATTTAAGAGTCTTTTCATCTTTTTTATTTGTTCATTTGTTTGGGTTCTTAAATTAAATATGAGTGAAATCATAGAATAGTTGCCTTGCTCTAACTTATTTCACTTAACATTATACCCTCCAGATTCATCTATGTTGTTGTAAATGGAAAGATCTCATTCTTTTTTATGGCTGAGTAATATTCACTTGTGTATATACACACATACATACTACATCTTCTTTATCCACTCATATATTTTTAAGGATTTTATTTATTTATTTGACAGGGAGAGAGATCACAAGTAGGCAGAGAGGCAGGCAGAGGGCGGGGGTTGGGGGGGAGCAGGCTCCCCACTGAGCAAGGAGCCTGATGCAGGGCTCGATCCCAGGACCCTGAGATCATGACCTGAGCCGGAGGCAGGGGCTTAACTCACTGAGTCACCCAGGTGGCTCCTTTATCCATTCATCTTATCGATGCTTCCATATCCTGGTCTGCTTCCGTATCTTGGCTATTGTAAATAACACTGCAATAAACATAAGGATGCCTACCTCTTTTCAAATTCAGGATTTCATTTTCTTTGAGTAAATACCCAGGAGAATTATTGGATATGGTAATTCTATTTTTAAATTTTTTGAGGAACCTGTACTGTTTTCTACAGTGACTGCACCAATTTTCATTCCCACTGACAATGCATAAGGTTCTTTTTTTTTCCACATCCTCGCCAACAACTGCTTTTTCTTTTTAAATTTTAGTCGTTCTGTCCCATCTTATTTTTTTTCATTCTGTCCCACTGTAAAAACATTATTAAATAAATATTAATTTCTGAGAGATAGGAATATGTTTGTGACAGTTTTGGCTAAGTTGTGTTGTTTATTTTAGACTCAAAAATTACCTCAAATGTTCCCAAACCATTATTTTACACATCAAAAACTCCACCTAAACCACGTTACAGAAAGGGGTGCCACGGTCGCCCAGTTGGTTGAGCATGTGACTCTTGATTTCAGCTTAGGTCATGGTCTCAGGGTCGTGACGGCGGGCTCTGCACTGTGCAGAGATTCTATCTCTCTCCCTCTGACCCTTCCCCCCGCAAAAAAAGACAGTTTATAGTGAAAACACAAGTAATGTGAAGTAATACTGAAATGTAGCTACAGACTCGGCTATTAGAACAACAGATAACACTACTTGAACTCCATCTACTATAGGTGAGGTAGTATTCTAAGCACTTTTCATATTTTTAACTCATTTAGTTCAAACAACCCTATGAGGTAGGAGCTATTATCTGGAATGTAACAGATGAGGAAACTGAGGTACTGGGAGGGCAACTCATTTGCACAAGGTAACTAACATCTAGTAAGTGGCAGCACAATGATTCAGACTTAGACACACATTATTATCCAATCAGAAGACTTCTTCTTGCCATGGTTTCATGCAAACAACAGTTTTTCTATAAGTTGTCAAGGAAAAAATGGACTATAAGGTCAATAAGGGGATAAGCAATTTCATTTCCATTCTGTTCTTCAGCTGAGTCAGTAAGAGCTGTTACCCAGTTTCTGAACTGAAAGGAGAAATTGCTCAGTAAGTCCTAAATCAGGGGCACCTCGGTGGGTCAGCTGTTAAGGGTCTGCCTTCGACTGAGATCATGATCCCAGGGTCCTCGGATCAAGCCCCACACTGGGTTCCCTGCCCAGTGGGGAGGTCTGCTTCTCCCTTTCCCATTGCCTCTCCTACCCACCTCTCTCAAATAAATAAAATCTTTAAAAAACAACTCCTAAATCAAAAGAGAAATCATAATAAAAATGGGAAAATATTTAGTATCAAATTATACTGAAATTATACACATCATTAGGAATTATTCCTTTATTGCAGCCTTTTCCAAGAAGATTCTCTGCCACATTTCCCAGCAGTTAATGGATAAGGAGGCAGCATGTCACCAGAGACCAGACTACCCAGTTGACTCCAAGCTACACACGTTACAGCTCTATGTGTCTACTTCCTCATCAGTAAAATAAAGATAATGATAGTGCATACTTCTGAACATATCAGGTTAAATGAATCAATACTGGGGAAAGGACTGAGATCAGTATTGTGTCTGGCACATGAATGCGGAGAATTGTATTAAGAAAAAGGAAGAAGAAAAATTCTCAAGAGGTTATCACTCTTGCCAATGTTCTTCCCGTCTAAAGCTGTGGGGAAATCAAATTACAGTGAAACGAGGAAAAGTTTTCATCTTAGCATCATCTATTTTCCTTTAACCTTAAGGTGTGCTGTAGTGGGGAAAAGTCTACTGTGGAATCAAGTTCAAGTTGCCTTCCCAACTACTATGGACATCTTGGTCAAACCCAGTCTTCAGAGAAAACCAACACCAACTGAGGAGGGAACTCTGACATTGGCCTGGTTCTAAAGTCACCCTTCTTCATCACTGGCAAGAGTTTGTGTCCCTAGAACCAAGAGAGAAGAGTTTTGAGAGAAACTACTGTCCTGCTTCAGAAAATCCAAGGGGATAAATAAAAAGGTTATGTTTTCTTGACTTGCACAAAACAAAGTCCTTAACTAGAAGGAAAATTCAGAGTAACACATACAATGAGAAAAAGAAAAGGCTCCTCCCATTGTTTTTTTATAGCTGACATCACTGCTGGAAGCAGACTGCCAAATGAGGGTCAAATATTCCAGAAGGGCTGGAACCACCAGCAACCTTCATTAATGCTCTTGGGGGTGGGGCAGTGAACGAGTCCTTATAGAAAACAAGGGGGAAAAAATGGCAAATCTTCCATTCAAAGAGTTGAAATAGTCCCTTCTCACTTCCCTTTCACCTCTCCCCGCCCCAATTTGATCCTACTTGCCTTGAATTCCCATAGTACTGTCCTATCCTCTAAGGAGAAAGATAATCCGCTTTCCTCTCCCCTGCTGATGATCTTGGCCACAATGTGGACACAGCCATCTCCTGTTATTGTAATTAGAGACTGAACTAACAGATACAAAACCCCCATACTTTGATGTGTTTTGACTAGATTAAAAAACATAAGGGTGCTCCTAAGGAAAGAGACTTGGAATGCATGAATCCACAGTCTGGTCTTAAGCCAGAAACAATCTGTTCTAAATAGGCAGTCAGGTGGGGGGGATGGGGAGGAAATCCTGGTTATTGCCACAATGTCCTATCTCTCACCTACACAACTTAGAGTGCAAGAGCTTCTTTTCTTAATGCTAAGGCTCTATGATGCCCTTAGGAGTGAACTTCTCCCTCCTCAGAGAAATCAGCTAGTATTTCCGTCTTTTTACCTCATTGCTAAAATGACCAGATACTTGAGAAATGAAAAAGCAAAAGCCTTTAGGAAAGTTATGTTCTCCCTCGCATGGCGTCCCTCGGTATGGCAGATAAAGACTGCTTCAAATTTCCCAAAGCGGAGAAAATAGAGTCGTGATGATTAGTTCCTACAAATCTTAATCCGGTTAATTAAAATTCCTTCAATGGGAAGCAGGTAGGAGGCTACTGGTTAAGGTGTTGCCCTCAACAAGCTTACAGCATCTTTCCTAAGAGAAAATTCTGAGAGTCCTTCAGAAATGCTAGCATTTTTATATTCCCTCTTTCCTACCACCCACCCCCTGTCCCCAAGTCATTAGGGGCACAGGAATGTGAGCAGGCTTGCACACTGTCACAGAGTACCTGTTTCCTGCCAGCCTGCCTGAGGGATTATGGCTCCTCGAACATAAACCACTCAAAGGGATGCAGGCACTGGAAAATTCTACCCTGAGCTTGTCATAGAAAATACCCTTCTCTACTTTATAGCCTCTTCTTTAGCGATCTCGAGATTCTCTTCCTTATGCCTCAAAAAAGAAATATTTTCTTCATTTCACTATGTCACTAATTCTAAAATTTAAAAAAACCCATTATTATTTTTGTAAGGGAGAACACAGTAATTCAACTATATCCCTTGCATTCTTTATGCTAAAATACTACAGTGCAGAACACATTGAAATTTCTATTTGTATCTCTTTTAAGCTAAAGCTTAAAAAGCTTTCGAACATTGCTTCTTTAGCTCCCAATGTATTGTTTTTATATGTAGATGGAAACTGAAATTAACTTGTGATTTCCTCAAAGGTGCTGTTGTCAAGAACTCAGCAAGTACTGTAGGAAACAACACTCCTTCAGTGAATGCCTCATGGAAGGGAGGCAGAATATAGTTCATATTATTTCCTTCACCAATTTTTTTTAAGGTTTGTTTTAATAAGAGGATTAACTACTGACTCCTTTGACTAAAAAGATTACTTGTCCTAATAGGATAAAAGAATTCTCTGAGTTGGCATGAGGGGTGAATTAAAGTTGTCTTAAAATCTTTATACCAATTAATAATTATCCACGGAAGAAAAAAAATCACCTTATTGCTACCCAGCTGCCCAACTGCCATTCAATTTAAGAAATGTCATCATATATAAACTTCCAGACATTTTAGGTTTTCTTTCTAAGATGAAGGTGATATTATACACGAAAGATGTCTTCTGGAAATATTTGACTTTACTAAGTTGACTGGCGATGAGACGTCAAGAAAGGAGGGAGAAATTATTTTTAAAAACATTTATTTGGGGTGCCTGGGTGGCTCAGTGGGTTAAGCCTCTGCCTTCAGCTCAGGTCATGATCTCAGGGTTCTGGGATCGAGCCCCGCATCGGGCTCTCTGCTGGGGGGGAGCCTGCTTCCCTCTCTCTGCCTGCCTCTCTGCCTGTTTGTGGTCTCTCGCTCTCTCTGTCAGATAAATTAATAAAATATTTTAAAAAAATTAAAAAAAATTATTTATTTGAGAGAAAGAGGAAGTTTGCACATGTGCAGGGGAGGAGCTGAGGAAGAGGGACAAGCAGACTCTGTGCTGAATAAGGAGTCCAATGTGGGATTGAACTCATGATCCTGAGATCAACACCTGAGCTGAGACCCAGAGTCAGATGCCTAACCAACAGAGTCACCCAGGGGCCCTCCTCTCCTAATTCATTTTTTAAAATGACAGCTCAGATGTCACTTTCTCCAGGAACCATTGTCTAATCTGATCCATTCTCTTTCCTCTGTTGTTCTCCAAACCATCAGTAACCCATCTGAGTTAGGCTGCCCAGGAACCTGGATTTTTAAAATTTAAAATTTTAATATTTAAATTTAAAAATGTTTAAAATCTTTCTCCTGAAACTCACTCCACTGGATTGCTGCTGACTTGTTGACTCTTGCGCCCTCCTCAACCCAGCTCTAGGAGGACGACTGGAACTGTGCTGAGCTCATCTTGCCCCCAAGGCAGCCTCAGTGCTTAACACCTGTTTGGTAGGTAAAGGAACAGACACAGAGGGGGAAGGGGCAGAGCCACCTTACTTGTCCCCTGCAGAGGATTTGTGCTGTGCCCTATACTGTCACTACCCTTTCTAGGCACCACTGTATTTGAGGTAAGGGATGTCTTCTAAATGGGAAAAGTCATTGGCTTCTTTTAAGCAGTATATCCAGCATGCCCTGCTAGCAAATTGCTCATTCAGAGTAGAAGCCCAAGTCTTGGTAACAGCCATCCATGTCCTGCCAGATGGCCTCACCCCACTCTCATTGCCTTTCTGAAAACATCTCCTGCAATCCTGACTTCACTCTCTCTGCTCCAGCCATGTGCACCTCCTCCCAGATCCCGGAGAACACCAGACCTGCTCCTGCCTTACTTAGGGTCCTTGCAGTTGTCTAGAACGTCAGAAAGCTCTCCCTCCAAACAGCTGCACTTTCTGGTCTGTGTTCAAACAGCCTTCTTAGTGGTACCTTCTTTAACCAGCCATACCTCCACTGACTGTATGCCTAGGTGTCTGCTTTGTTCTCCATAGCACTTAGTATCTGCTGTGGGATACATTTTAATTGTGTTTCCCTCAAGGGATGTAAGTTCCCTGTAGGTAAGGACTGTTGTCAGTTTTATTCCCTGCTGAATCCTCAGCATCTAGCTTCTGATACACAGCAGGTGCTCAGGGGTTTACCTGACACAGCGAGGCACAGTTTTCGAGCTTTTAAAAAGTAGTGCAGGGCTGCCTGGGTAGCTCAGTGGGTTAAGCCTCTGCCTTCAGCTCAGGTCATGATCTCAGGGTCCTGGGATCAAGTCCCGCATCGGGCTCTCTGCTAGGCAGGGAGCCTGCTCCTTCCTCTCTCTCTCTACTTGTGATCTCTCTCTGTCAAATAAAAATCTTAAAAAAAAAAAAAAAAAAAAAAAGTAGTGCAAACAACATGATGGATCTCCTAACTTAAAAATGGGCAAAGGAGGAGCCCTTTCAGACTCCGTGTTGAGGAGGCAAGTCTTTGTGCGGCACTGGGACCAGCCTCCTGGGTGGAGAAGAGCACAGGAGACTTGTTCAGGGTTCCTTATTTAGTGAAGGAGCAGAGCTAAGATTTGAACTCAGTTCAACTCCAGAACTGATGTGATCATTTTGCCTCATTACCTCCCATTCCCCAACCTCTTACTCCCCATTCCCACAGGATGCCCCTTTCCCACTGTTCCTTGTTCAGAAACACAGGATTTGCATCATACAGAAAGCTTCCACATGGGTCTCTTCTGATTTGGTTAAAGCACATTTTCCTGGGGTCATTGCCCAGCTTTTAGTATTTTATTTGCTCCTTCATATATTCTTATCTGGACAAAATGACAAGGCAGAAAAACTCACCACAAAAAAAAGAACAAGAGGCAGTACCAAAGGCTAGGGACCTAATCAATACAGACATTGGTAATATGTCAGATCTAGAGTTCAGAATGATGATTCTCAAGGTTCTGGCTGGGCTCAAAAAAACCATGGAAGATATTAGAGAAACACTCTCCAGAGAAAAAAGAGCTAAATAAAAGAAATAAAAGAACTAAAACCTAACCAAGTTGAAATCAAAAAAGTTATCAATGAGGTGCAATCAAAATGGAGGCTCCTACTGCTAGGATAAATGAGGCAGAAGAGAGAATTAGTGATATAGAAGATCAAGTCACAGAGAATAAAGAAGCTGAGCAAAAGAGAGACAAACAAATACTAGACCATGAGGGGAAAATTCAAGAGATAAGTGACACCATAAGATGAAACAACATTAGAATAATTGGGATTCCAGAAGAAGAAGAAAGAGAGAGGGGAGCAGAAAGTATATTGGAGAGAATTATTGTAGGGAATTTCCCGATTATGGCAAAGGGAACAAGCATCAAAATCCAGGAGGTGCAGAGAACCCCCCTGAAAATGAATAAGAATAGGTCCATACCCTGTCACCCAACAGTAAAATTTACAAGTCTTAGCGACAAAGAGAAAATCTGAAAGCAGCCCAGGAAAAGAAGTCTGTAAGAAACAATGGTAAAAGTATTAGATTGGCGGAGTGCCTGGGTGGCTCAGTGGGTTGGACCTCTGCTTTTGGCTCTGATCATGATCTCAAGGTCCTGGGATCGGGCCCTGCATCGGCTCTCTATTCAGCAGGGAGCCTGCTTCCCCCTCTCTCTCTGCCTGCCTCTCTGCCTACCTGTGATCTTTCTCTCTGTCAAATAAATAAATAAAATCTTAAAAAAAAAAAAAAAGTATTAGATTAACAGCAGACTTATCCACAGAGACCTGGCAGGCCAGAAAGAACTGGCATGATATATTCAGAGCACTGAATGAGAAAAACATGCAGCCAAGAATACTATATCCAGCTAGGCTATCATTAAAAATAGAAGGAGAGATAAAAAGCTTCCAGGACAAACAAAAACTGAAAGAATTTGCAAACACCAAACCAGCTCTACAGGAAATATTGAAAGGGGTCCTCTAAGCAAAGAGAGACCTTAAAAGTAGTAGATCAGAAAGGAACAGAGACAATATACAGTAACAGTAACCATACAGATAATACAATGACACTAAATTTATATCTCTCAATAGTTACCCTGAATGTAAATGGGCTAAATGCCCCAATCAAAAGACACAGGGTATCAGAATGGATAAAAAAACAAAACCATCAATATGCTGCCTACAAGAAACTCATTTTAGACCCGAAGATACCTCCAGATTTAAAGTGAAGGGTGGAAAACAATTTACCATGCTAATGGACATCAGAAAAAGCTGGGGTGGCAATCCTTATATCAGATCAATTAGCCAAAGACTATAATAAGAGATGAGGAAGGACACTATATCATACTCAAAGGTTCTGTCCAACAAGAAGATCTCACAATTTAAAATATCTATGCCACTAACAGGGGAGCAGCCTACTATATAAACCAATTAATAACAAAAATCAAAGAAACACATCGATGATAATAGATTAATAGTAGGGGACTTTAACACTGCCCTCACTGAAATGGACACATCATTCAAGCAAAAGATCAACAAGGAAACTAAAGGCCTTAAATGACACACTGGACAAGATGGACATCACAGATCTACTCAGAACATTCCATCCCAAAGCAACAGAATACACATTCTTCTCTAGTGCACATGGAACATTCTCCAGAATAGATCACCTCCTGGGTCATAAATCAGATCTCAACCGGTATCAGAAGACTGGGATCATTTCCTGCATATTTTCAAACCACAATGCTCTGAAGCTAGAACTCAATTACAAGAGGAAGTTTGGAAAGAACCCAAATACATGGAGACTAAACAGCATCCTTCTAAAGAATGAATGGGTCAACCAGGAAATTAAATAAGAATTTAAAAAATTCATGGAAACAAATGATAATTAAAACACATTGGTTCAAAATCTGTGGGACACAGCAAAGGCAGTCCTGAGAGGAAAATATATAGTGATACAAGCCTTTCTCAAGAAAGAAGAAAGGTCTCAAATACAAAACTTAACCCTATACCTAAAGGAGCTGGAGAAAAAAACAACAAAGGAGGCCTAAAGCCAACAGGAGAAGAGAAATCATAAAGATCAGAGCAGAAATCAATGAAATAGAAACCAAAAAAACAATAGAACATATCAACGAAACTAGGAGCTGGTTCTTTGAAAGAATTAATAAGACTGATAAACCCCCGGCCAGACTTATCAAAAAGGAAAGAGAAAGGACCCCAATAAATAAAATCATGAATGAAAGAAGAGAGATCACAACCAACACCAAAGGAATACAGACAACTATAAGAACATACTATGAGCAACTCTACGCCAGCAAATTTGACAATCTGGAAGAAATGGATGCATTCGTAGAGACAAATAAACTACCACAACTGAACCCAGAAGAAATAGAAAACCTGAATAGACCCATAACCAGTAAGGAGATTGAAACAGTCATCAAAAATCTCCAAACAAACAAAAGCCCAGGGCCAGATGGCTTCCCAGGGGAATTCTACCAAACATCTAAAGAAGAATTAATTCCTCTTCTCCTGAAACTGTTCCAAAAAATAGAAATGGAAGGAGAACTTCCAAACTCATTTTATGAGGCCAACATCACCTTGATCCTAAAACCAGACAAGGATCCCATCAAAAAAGAGAATTACAGACCAATATCCTTGATGAACATAGATTCGAAAATTCTCATCAAAATACTAGCCAATAGGATCCAACAGTACATTAAAAGGATTATTCACACTGCCAAGTAGGATTTATTCCAGGGCTGCAAGGTTGGTTCAACATCTGCAAATCAATCAATGTGATACAATACATTAATAAAAGAAAGAACAAGAACCATATGATATTCTCAATAGATGCTGAAAAAGCATTTGACAAAGTACAGCATCTCTTCCTGATCAAAACCCTTCAAAGTGTAGGATAGAGGGCACATATCTCAATATTATCAAAGCCATCTAAGAAAAACCCACCGGAAATATCATTCTCAATGGAGAAAAACTGAAAGCTTTTCTGCTAAGTTCAGGAACACGGCAGGGATGTCCATTATCACCACTGCTATTCAACATAGTACTAGAAGTCCTGGCCTGAGCAATCAGACAACAAAAAGAAATTAAAGGCATCCAAATCAGCAAAGAAGTAGTCAAGCTATCACTCTTTGCAGATGATATGATACTATATGTGGAAAACCCAAAAGACTCCACTCCAAAACTGCTAGAACTTGTACAGGAATTCAGTAAAGTGTCAGGATATAAAATCAATGCACGGAAATCAGTTGCATTTCTTTACACCAACAACAAGACAGAAAAAAGAGAAATTAGGGAGTCAATCCCATTTACAGTTGCACCCAAAACCATAAAATACCTAGGAATAAACAAAGAGGAAAAGAATCTATACTCAGAAAACTATAAAGTACTCAGGAAAGAAACTGAGGAATACACAAAGAAATGGAAAAATGTTCCATGCTCCTGGATTGGAAGAATAAATATTGTGACAATGTCTATGCTACCTAAAGCAATCTACACATTTAATGCAATCCCTATCAAAATCCCACCCATTTTTTCAAAGAAATGGAACAAATAATCCTAAAATTTATATGGAACCAGAAAAGACCTTGAATAGCCAGAAGAATATTGAAAAAGAAAGCCAAAATTGGTGGCATCACAATTCCAGACTTCAAGCTCTATTACAAAGCTGTCATCATCAAGACAGTATGGTCCCGGCACAAAAACAGACACATAAATCAATGGAACTGAATAGAGAGCCCAGAAGTAGACCCTCAGCTCTATGGTCAACTAACCTTCAACAAAGCAGGAAAAAATGTCCAATGGAAAAAGAAAGCCTCTTAAGCAAATGGTGTTGGGAAAATTGGATAGCCACATGCAGAAAAATGAAACTGGACCATTTCCTTACACCACACACGAAAATAGACTCAAAATGGATGAAGGACCTCAATGTGAAAAAGGAATCCATCAAAATCCTTGAGGAGAACACAGGCAGCAACCTCTTCAACCTCAGCTGCAGCAACATCTTCCTAGGAACATCACCAAAGGCAAGGGAAGCAAGGGCAAAAATGAACTATTGGGACTTCATCAAGATCAAAAGCTTCTGCATAGCAAAGAAAACAGTTAATGAAACCAAAAGACAACTGACAGAATGGGAGAAGATATTTGTAAAGAATATATCAGATAAAGGGCTAGTATCCAAAATCTATAAAGAACTTAAAGAACTATCTATAATCTATAAAGAACTATAAGGAACTCTATAAAGAACTTATCAAACTCAACACCCAAAGAACAAATACTTCCAATCAAGAGATGGGCAGAGGACATGAACATTTTGCAAAGAAAACATCCAGATGGCCAACAGACACATGAAAAAAATGCTCCACATCACTCGGCATCAGGGAAAAACAAATCAAAACCACAATGAGATACCACCTCACACCAGTCAGAATGGCTAAAATTAACAAGTCAGGAAATGATATGCTGGCGAGAATACAGAGTAAGGGGAACCTTCCTACCCTTGTCGGTAGGAATGCAAGCTGGTGCAACCACTCTGGAAAACAGCATGGAGGTTCCTCAAAAAGTTGAAAATAGAGCTACCCTATGACCCAGCAATGGCACTACTAGGTATTTACCCTAAAGATACAAACGTAGTGATCTGAAGGGGCACGTGCACCCAAATGTTTATAGCAGCAATGTCCACAATAGCCAAACTATGGAAAGAACTTAGATGCCCAACAACAGATGAATGGATAAAGAAGATGTGGTGTATATATACAATGGAATACGATGCAGCCATCAAAAGAAACAGAATCTTGCCATTTGCAGTGACACGGGTGGAACTAGAGGGTATTATGCTCAGCAAAATAAATCAATCAGAGAAAGATGATTATCATATGATCTCCCTGATATGAGGAAGTGGAGATGCAACATGGGGTGTTTGGAGGGTAGGAAAAGAATAAATAAAACAAGACAGGATTGGGAGGGAGACAAACCATAAGAGACTCTTAATCTCACAAAACAAACTGAGGGCTGCTGTGGGGAGGGGGATCAGGAGAGACTGGTGGGGTTATGGACATTGGGGAGGGTATGCACTATGGTGAGTGCTGTGAAGTGTGCAAACCTGGCGATTCACAGATCTGTAGCCCTGGGGCTAATAATACATTATATGTTTATAAAAAATTTTTAAAAATTATTATTTTTTTGGTTAAAGATTTTATTTATTTATTTGACAGAGATCACAAGTAGACAGAGAGGCAGACAGAGAGAAAGAGGGAAGCAGGCTTCCTGCTGAGCAGAGAGCCTGATGCGGGGCTCGATCCAAGGACCCTGAGATCATGACCTGAGGTGAAGGCAGAGGCTTTAACCACCGAGCCACCCAGGTACCAAAAATTTCAAAATTTAAAAAAAAAAAAAAAATGGGCAAAGGATTCAAAGATAGAAAGATAAATATTGAATAAAGAACACGTGATGTTTCTTTTAAGAAGCTATGTCTGGCCAATAAACACATAAAAAATGCTCAACATCACTAACCATTAGGGAAATACAAAACCAGGAGATACCACTTCACACCCATTAGGATGGCTACTTAAAAAAAAAAACAAAACAAACAAACAAAAAAAAACCCCAAAACCAGAAATCAACAAGTGTTGGCAAGAATGGGGAGAAATTGGATTCCTGTGCATTGCTGGTTGTCATGGAAAATGATGCAGCTACTGGAGAAAACAGTATGGCAGCTCCTCAAAAACTTAAACAGAATTACTGTATCATCTAGCAATTCCACTCTGGCCATAAATCCAAAAGAACTGAAAGCAGGGATTGACAGATACCTGTAGACCTATGTCTATAGCAATATTATTCACGATAGCCAGAAGATAGAAGCAAGTGTCCCTTGATGGACAAATTGATAAAATGGTATGTATACATAACAACGGAATATTATTCAGTCTTAACCTTGAATGAAATTTTGACACATTCTACAACACAGATAAATTCTGAAGACATTATAAATGAAATAAACCAGACACAAAATGACAACTGTTGTATAATTCCACTTATATGAAGTACCTAGAGTAGTCAAATTTGTAGAGAAAAAAGTAAAATAGTTAACTGCCAGGGGCTGAGGGCAGGGAAGAACAGGGGTTAGAGTTTAATGGGTAGAGTTTCAATTTCAGAAAAAGTTTTGGAGATGGAGGGCAGTAATGGTAAGAAAGTGTTTGATGCCCCTATACTGTATACCTAAAAATTGGTTAAGATGATAAATTTTAGGTTATGTATAATTTCCCATAATTAAAAAACAGCAGCACAGCTCTTGCCTTAAACTCCTAATAAAAAGCCTAATATATAAGGCAGATAGGAGTGAGGTGCCTACAGCTGGAGCAGGAAATGGAGGGGCAGGAAGTGTCCACACTGCTTGACATCTCCTGGCTGCCTCCTGGAACAAGGACCCCACAGAGCTATAGAATGATCACAAGCAAGGTTCATAGCTCCATCCTAAAGAACTAAGGCACTGGTTTCACTGCTCTTTTTTGTTTGTTTGTTTGTTTCAAAACAAAAACCACAACATACATACATACATACACTTATTTATTTATTTATTTATATTGGGGGGGGTAGGTGATGGGACAGAAAGCAAGAGAGAATTTTTTTTAAGATTTAAAATTTTTATTTATTTAAAGATTTTATTTATTTATTGATAGACACAGCAAGAGAGGGAACACAAGCAGGAGGAGTGGGAGAGAGAGAAGCAGGCTTCCCGCTGAGCAGGGAGCCCAGTGAAAGACTTGATCCCAGGACCCTGGGCTCATGACCTGATCTGAACACAGATGCTGAATGACTGAGCGACCGAGGCACCCCAAGATTTTTTAAAAAATGTATTTATTTGAGAGAGAACAAGAGAAAGAGAATGGGAGATGAGGGGCAGAGGGAGAAGCAGACTCTGCACTGAGCAGGGAGTCCCACACAGGGCTCAATCCCAGGACCCTGGAATCACACCCTGAGTAGACAGAAGACACTTAACTAACTGAACCACCCAGGTTCCCTGGAGAGAAAAAGAATCTTAAGCAGGCTCTACGCTCAGTAGAGAGCCCCACTAGAGGTGGGGGTTTCTCAATCTAAGGACCCTGAGATCATGACCTGAACCGAAACCAAGAATCAGACACTGAAGTGACTGAGACACCCAGGTGTCCCTGGTTTCACTGTTCTTAAGAACAGGAAGTTAAAAAGCTACTCCTGGCTCTATTTCTAGGAGGAATTTAGCAACAAGGAAAAATGACATCATCAACCGGCCTTGGGCCAAATGTCAGTGCTGACTAATTTTTACAGAAATCACTTCATATCCTGGTGGCAGGGGAGAACTATCAGGGGAAAGAGCAACATGAAGTCACTGGCACCCATATCAATTATTATCAATATCTCACAGGCTCTGAGCCCTTTTCCGTAATAACTCAATCCTCGAAACAATCCTGTCAAATAGGCATGAAGGAAAATTGTGTGATCACTCACTACCAAATGGATAAACAGACAAAATTCAGTGGACATTATCCACAGAGAATCCCTCAAGCGGAACTGACTTTAGGATAGTAACTGCTCACATTTATCAAGGACTTATTAATTAAGACACCTAGCTCAACATTTCCATAGACAGTGGATTTCATACTTCCATCCAGTCTTTTCCCACCATATTCGGTAACAGTTATTATTATTACTCCTTTTTCTAGGAAACTAAGGCTCAAAGAAAAAATAACTATGTTAAAGTTAAATGGTTTGATAAATGACAGACTATGATGGATTAGGCTGAAACCTACTGTTCCAGAGCCTGTGCCCTTAACCATTTTTGTCTGTACTGCCCATCTGAGTCCTTGACTCTGGCCCTTTGGGAAAAGCCCAGTCAATACTTCCTTTAGCCTTGAACACAAGTACAACTAATGAGTCTCTATAGGTCACTGTGTTTCTAAGTTGAACGAGTATGAACCAAATAAATCAGGAGTCTCATTCCCTGAGTATAAACGCAATGAGATACTATTTCTTACACGGAGAAAATTTTCCTGGACCCTTTACAATCCTCTGAAAATGAATATACAACAATATCTGCAAGATTACTAGAATAAAAAGTCACATTCGGATCATCTCAAAGTTTCTTTTCTGTAAGCTAAATAATCTGCTGGTGGACAGAGTACCAATTATTTCCTCTACTTTTCTAAGTGCTTCTTCAGAACTTTCTGAGGATGTCTGCTTTCTTCTCCAGAAACTGAAGAGAGAAGAAAAGCTACGGTTTGTCAACAGGGCATTCAGTCTGCAGGGCTGCCCCACGGGATGCAAGGGCTTTGGGCCAACTGAGACAAGGACTAACTGGGAAGAGCATCAACCAGAGGCTCCCGCTGGACAACTCTGACAGACAGGCCAGCACAAGAAGGGGACAGAGCTGGGGCAGGGCAGTAAGCCAATGGCTAGAGTTCCTTCCATCCCTCAGGAGAGGCTTCCAGAGACCACCTCCTTCACGAAAATCTTTTAAGTGGCTCTTTTACAACCACCAAACAATATACATATTGTATCTCAATAAAACCTATCTACAATGTGGGTGTTTTATTTACCCTAAGTGTTAAGAACCTAATAAGCACCAGCTCTTCACAGACATGTCACCTCCAGCTGTGACTGTGTGCTACCCTGAGTACAGACCGGCTGCTCCATTAACTCTGGGGACATTGCTTTTCTCTCTCCCACTGCAGATGGGATTCAGCTCTAGCTCCTCACAGCGGGGCCAGGGTGCCCATGTGCCTCTCACCTGAGAACTAGGGGTGAAGAGGATCTTACCGAGTTCTCCTTCAGTTGCAGCCCCTCCCCATTGGGAAGGGAGGACCGTCTCTTAGCCGAGTTCCTGTTCGGGGTTGAGGTAATGGCCCCTGCTTTCTTCTTCACAGTGAGGACCTCACAGCTGGCTTGATCTTCATTATGTGTGCTCTTCCCGGCATTGATAACCCTGCAGAAGAAGCCAGAAGAGTGGTCAGACAGTGATTGCAGGAAAGCTCAGAGCCCAGTCTCAAGAGTCAGCCTTGGCAGGCTCCAAAACTAAAAGCCTACCTAGAGCACAGGACCCTGTGATCTTGTTATTTTATGTTCCCAAGTAAACTAATTTTGCTAAAATGGAATTATATTAGCACACATTAAAACATTTCCTAAAGCACTATTTCGAGCCCAGCTCACCTTCCCAGGTGTCTGAGAGCTGGTGAGCAATCACACCAATTCATTTTGGTCAAAACACAGGAGACACTCTTTTGGCAATTACCATGAAGATGGATGGGCAGGCTGGGGGGAATTCTGTTGCATTTCTCCAAGTGATAAAGAGCAAAACCCACCATTAATCTTACCAAAGAACAAGGCAGTGCAGTAATTTACAGCACACTGTAAAATCCAAGAGAACAGAGAACCACATTTCACTACTGCCGCGCCCACTTTTACTTTATTCACAGAGAAGAGAGTTCATCAAAGGTGTATTTTTAAAATTATCTTTAATCCTTCATTTTTTTCCTCCTACAGAATAATATTCATCACATTGTACCATTACATTAGGCTATAGGGGACTCTGATTTGGACATGTGACCATATGATATTACAGCATGTTGATAATGCTTTGCCTAATTACTAAGTGTTTTAAGCATAGGAACGTTTTAGAAGAACATGCTACATCATTCATCCACCTTTTCTGTATCAGGTGACTGCAGGTGAACTCTGGGGTTTCAGCATCATTTTCTTATTAAGTGATTAATTAGCAGCTAAAATAGATTTCCCAAAAGAGAGAGCTCTCTTTGCCATTGGCTGTATTTTCTTTTCAAAACTTCAACAGTGTCACAGTCGGTGACAGAATGAATGTGGAGGGGTGTGGAACAGAACTCAGTAGCAAGGAAAAGAAAAGATGCTTTTTTTATTTTTTAAGGTGAGATAGTAGGAAATCTAGAAACCCATTCTGTAAGTGTGATGTGTATACCACTCTATCAAGCTGGTTATATTCCCTCCTAAGTAGAAGATAATCCTTTTCAAATAACTTTTTAAAATTTTGAATTGTGAAATAATTACAGACTCAGAGTAAATTGCTAAAACAATGCACAGTTTCAGGCACCCTTGCCCCAGCTGTATTATTTGACATACCTACAGTAGAATAGCACAACAGGCAACTAACACCGATGAAATACTGTTAATCAGACTGCAGACCTTATCCAAATTTAACCATATTTTTAATATCAAACGGCTCTCAGTATTAAAAACTGTGTAGATTTCCATAAGCCAATACACACTCACAACAACCGAACGGGAAACAGAGAGGAAATGGGGATCCGAGTGCCCCCAAGATCTAAGGGTGTGTTTCAAGCATCCTTCTACCAAACGTTGGGAGTGTGCGGACATGTTTCAGATGTTTTAACATTTACTTCGTTTAAAAAAAAAATTATTTTTTTTTAAAAGCCTGGGTGGCTCAGTGGGGTGGGCCTCTGCCTTCAGCTCAGGTCATGGTCCCAGGGTGCTGGGATCGAGCCCCACATCGGGCTCTCTGCTCAGCGGGGAGCCTGCTTCCTCCTCTCTCTGCCTGCCTCTCTGCCTACTTGTGATCTCTGTCTGTCAAATAAATAAATAAAATCTTTAAAAAAAATTATTTATTCATTTGAGACAGAGGAGGGGCAATGCCAATCCCAGGACCTGGAGACCATGACCTGAGCCTCAGCCAAAGGCAGACAGACTTAACCAACTGAGCCATCCAGATGCCCCTTAATATTTGCTTTAAATTTATTTTTTAAATGTATAGCATTTTGGGAAAAAATGCAATAATTTAGAAGTTCATTCCCATCTGTTACACGCGAACATAGAAATGTCCATGGTCTACATATTCAGGCAGCTTTGGCATAATATGCCTATCTTTTCTCTTTAATTGACTTACCACTTGACTGGGAAGAGAAATTTAAAAAAATAGATCACTTGCAATTGCTTATCTATATGTTATATGAAAAAGACCACACCTGTCAACTATTATTGCCCTTATCTCAAATTTTTGGGTTAATCAAAACTGCTCCATAATCCTTACGGGGTTTATTATAAATTTCAATGTAAGCATATGTTTATACACAAAAGCCTACCTTTACTCACTTTATGTATTACACTTCATTCATTTTAAGATTTTTAAAAAGTAGATCGCTGCTTACAGAGTCTGAAACTCATTGTCTAGGGACCTGTGCAGGGAGGTGGGGATCCTTGTGACCTCTGAGGTCAAATCTGTCTCTTGTGTTTATGACACTCTTGCTGATGCTGGGATGGGACTGGGAGAGATCAAGGCCTAGTTTTCTGCCCCACCTTCACTCTCCCCAGTCTTCACTCTATGAGGAGAGACTTTCATATGGTTTAAGTTAAAATGTAATTTCCTATGGTTTAAGTCACCGTGTGCTTGAAGACTATTAATACTACCACACTCACCACCTGAGCTAAATCAATTAGTCCAGGTTTTGCAGCCAGGAAGTAGTGCCGCTAGGACGCAGAATGACCCCCCCCCCCAACCTAATCTCTTCCTATTACACATTGTGGCTTGCATGGTCTGTGGTAGGCCAGGCTGAACCGTGTGGGGAGGCACAGGAGCAGCAGATTAGAATCAGGGAGCTCACTACCAGGCGTGACAGAAATGGGAATAAGCTGCCTCTTCTGTAACTAGTGGAGAAAGGACCCAGAGGGAGGATGAGGGATGGATGGTTCAGATCTGCCTGTCTTGAGATGAGTCCACGTTTGGTCCCACGGTTTGCAGCTGGCAGAGCACATGCGTTTGTCCAGAGTCTCCTTCTCACATCTACCTTTGGAGAACCAAACCAGGCCAAGGAAGGCGGTTTAAAATACCACCTGCCTCTTCTCAGTCATGGGGAGCAACTTGCCAAGCAACCCATGAGGGGTGGGCTGCTGGCTGGCTGGCTGGGGCCGATACCCTCCCCATGCCTCTCCCACGAACGGCTTCCCCACGGAAAGCGGAAGTGGAGGTTTGGCTGGGAAAACCAATTCGTGACAACCGTTCCCTCCATATCGTCTTCTGTACAACATCCCAGCTGCTATTTCTGGAAGTTGGTATCACCCCTACCACTGGCACCTAAACTTGGGCTGCAGTCAAGTCTTTTTGTAACAAAAAAAGCATCACTGATCTCCAATAGCGACAGGCCAGGCTGACTCATCAGGCACTGCTGTTTTCCACCAATCAACAAAGCTACTATAATTACATACATCCTGAACCGTGGGCACCTGAAAGGGCTTTACCTCCTCCCGCTCTCAGTGGATATTAAACTCCAAAGTTGACCTAACTTCAGCAAGAAACCTTAGAAACTTTCTTTTGTGCACGAGCAGCCTGGGGCCCTGGAGGGCTCCGCTGTGCACAAGGTCATGCAGCTAAATACGGCAGAGCCATGCACACTTGTGAGCTCCCAGCAATTTCTGCTTCGGCTCTCAGTTGTTTTATTTTCCTATTGTGTATCTATTCTTACCCGCACTTGGTTCAGAATGCTGTACTGCAATGACTCATCAAAGCCAGAGAACTGTGACAGATCACTAGTGGCCTTACTTTGCCATTTCAGGTTGAATATAGCTTGTGAATGACACTAATGAAATATCAGTCAGTCCGAAATGTTGCCCTGATGGGAAGACAGTAGCCCCAACCTGGGAAGCCTGTTTGGTCAGATATCTGGTTATTATTCAGATATTAAAGTCAGATTAATTTAAAGCCATTGGCTTCAACAACAACAAAAAAACCCCCACAATTTCTTGTCCCATATTTCATATCATTTCAAATCCCTTACTCCATCTTTGCTAGAAAAACATGGTTCTTCTTCTTCTTCTTTTAGGATTTTATTTATTTATTTGACAGAGAGAGACACAGTGAGAGAGGGAACACAAGCAGAGGTAGTGAGAGAGGGAGAAGCAGGCTTCCCACTGAGCAGGGAGCCTGATTGGGGGCTTGATCATGACCTGAGCCAAAGGCAATGCTTAATGACTGAGCCACCCAGGGCCACCATGCCCTGGTTCTCCTTAAAGTACTCTGGCTTTAAAAAGCTTAACCTCTATCAATTTAAATATTTTATTTTGTTCTTCAGAGGCAAATGATCTGTTTATAAAACGTACATGAAATCTTCAATACCTCTAAAAGTAAACCAAGAAACACTTTGTTTCCCCAAGCAAAGGAGTATCACGCTATTAATAGATGCAATAATTTTATTTAATCTAAGCAGCTGTACCCCTAGCTACACTCCCTACTTATCTTCTGCTCCAGTATGAAGTCAGCACTATCTTGAGATCAAGAGGAATGACTTTAAGATGTGCATTCTTTATCTTAGCCTGATGCTTAGTTTAAAGACTTAAAAGCAAAATGCTGGTGGACCAGGAACTGTCCTATCTTTAGGGACATTATTTTCCAATTGCCTACAAAGAGGGAAGCTATCTTCCTTGGAATTGAACTGGAGGCAATGAGCATAGCAATTAAGAACACAGGCTCTCTCCCCAGAACACAGCACACAGCAGGTGCTCAACAAATGTTTGCTGAATGAGTGAACGAAAACCAGGAATCAGCTCTGCTACTTGCAAGATGTGGAGGAATAACACTCTCTCACATTTGTTGAGAATGAACTATGTGCCAGGCACTGTCGTCAGCTTTACAGGCAGTAATGAACTCATTTAAGCCTCCTGTCAGATCTGTGAGTTAGCCACCACTATTGTTCTTGTTAAAGGTTAAATCACTGCCAAGTGGACGGGCAAAGTGTTCAGCCAACCCTCTTAACTTCTATAAACTTCATTTCTTGAGCAGTGCTTTGTGGATTAAATTCTAGAAGTGGCTAAGTTACGTGTGTGCTGGCGAGGGGGGGGTTTCTAGTCATTAATCAAGAACTGGAAAAATTTGAAGTTAGGATTAAAACACGGGGGGAGAATTGTTGGAGAGTGAACAGGAAGAATGCCTCTGTCTCCTCAATATGAAGAGTATACATTCAGTTCTTTCACCTCTGAGAAGACCACGGCACACCTGCCCTGGGAGAGAGATGTGTGATAAAGTTAAATTTGTTTTAGGGCTTTGTCTACCTTCAACTGTACCCAAACACCTAGATTTCTGGACTAGGTCTCTCCAACCATTGTTGGTTGGTGAGGAAGGAGGGGTCAGCCGTCACGTACTAGCACAGTAAGTGATGCTTGGAATCCTTCAAAGAAAGTGTCAGCTGGGACTCTCCTTTCTTGATTGTCTTTGTAAGCCCTTTTGAGAATGGTTCCATTGCCTATTCTCTGGGCCTGAGTCTTTTGTGACAGGGCTCATGCCTTGAGTATACTTGAGGGTACTCACTTGTCTGAATTTAGTAATAGCTACCTGTTGTCTGTGTCATAGTATCAGGGAAGTGTCCTTGTAACCAAGATTAAGCAGATGATAAGGCAGATAACCAATGGTTGGAGAGACCTAGTCCAGACCTGGCCTCTCCACTAATTACTAATCCTAGCTGTGTGTTCCTGCACAAGTTACTTTCTCTCTTTAAAATGGGGATAGCAGACCTCTTAAATCACACAGAGCATGAGAATTAAATACCCCAGCCCGGGAAGTATTTCAGAGTGTCTGGTACCCAGTGAGCACTCAGGATATATTATTTATTAATATTATATCCAATACAAAGCTAGCTCTTCCTTCTGTTGGGCCCAAGGGACTTTATGCAGTTGTGAAAATCTGAAGAGACTCTCCCTCTCCCTCCCTCCTGTTAGGATCCCTCTGCCTGCCTCCAGGACACATGGCCACCTTCATGCACCCAGAGCCTTCAAGCAGCATCATGAGACACTTGCCAGAACAGGGACCTTGAGCAAGGACATCTGCTCTTCTGAGTCCTCTTTTCAAAATTATTACAACAATGAAGCTACATGTGAAGCAACATGTGATAGCTAGGAAAGCACTGACAGGGTCATGACTGCATTGTTTCTAGATTTCCATCCAGACCTGCCCACAGATGCCATTTCTGGACCCCTAGAATCCTGGATTCAAAAGCTCAGGTCTCAGATCCCACAGAAGATGACCAAATACAGAATCTGGCTTGGTTGTTTCAGTTGTTATGATTATATTGCTTTGTTTTTAAAAGAAATAAAGGCCTGAACAGTTTAGGCTATAAAGTTTATAGTAGTGCTACTACTGCTAAGCAGGCAGTAATTACACTGGCTCAGAAGGAGAAAGTAATTGACAAAGGCCATCAGGTGAAGTGAGAGATTGCTGATTCATATATAATTGAGAAGCAGACAGCAAAAGGCTGTAGGGGGAGGGAATGGAAATGAATCATTTATGGGAGACCAAATACAACTACCGATTATTAAAATTCTCTTTTCTAAGTAACCTCCTAGGTAATGTTGTGTGTGACTCTCTGAAGGGGCTACTGACCACCCAAATAAGCTGGAATATACGGACAACTTAATCCCTACCTCCAAGGGAGTTAATAACCTCTCATTCTTGGTATACTAGAAAACCCTGCCTCTGACCAGGAAGCTAAGCCTTTGATAACAGTCATCAGCAAAAACAACCAGAACATTCAGTGAGAATAAGAGCTTCTCCCTAACAGTTTCAGCCACCTCAGGGTAGGTCATCTCAGCCCATGAGTTAACGGTCAGTCAGGCGTTACCAGGCAGGGAGGAAAAAGGATGTCAGGAACTAGAGTTTTCTGGGGTGTGAGGCTCTCCCCTTTTAATGGGTAACTACGTACCAACACGTGCAGGAGGCAGGTGGTTGAGAAGGAAGATAAACCACGGGTGGGAAAAGAGCACATACAGGCACGTCTTCTCCAGCTGGCAACCTCACACCTCTGGTTCCCAGGCCCTGTCATGAAGGGATGTGACCAATCAAGGGACTAACTGGGATTTCAAGAGCCATAATCAGCCCCCAGAGAGGTTATTATTTTATTTTTTTAAAGATTTTATTTATTTATTTGACAGACAGAGATCACAAGAAGGCAGAGAGGCAGGCAGAGAGAGAGAGAGAGGAGGAAGCAGGCTCCCCGATGAGCAGAGAACCTGATGCGGGGCTCGATCCCAGGACCCTGGGATCATGACCTGAACTGAAAGCAGAGGCTTTAACCCACTGAGTCTCCCAGGCGCCCCGAGAGGTTACTATTTTAAAGTTTTTGTCCACAAAATGTTTTTTTAAAAAGTGAACCAGTAGGGAATGTCTGGGTGGCTCAGTCCATTAAGCGTCTGCCTTCGGCTCAGGTCCTGATCCCGCAGTGCTGGGATAGGACTGAACCCCGAACTGGGCTCCCTGGTCAGCAGGGAGCCTGCTTCTCCCTCTCTGTCTGCCCCTCCCTCTGCTCATGCTACCTCTCTCTTTCTTGTTCTTTCTCAAATAAATAAATTCTTAAGAGGGAAAAAAAAGTGAACTAGTTGCCAATACTGAAAAAATTGGGATATTTACATTAAAGTCTTCATTTTCCCATTTCTCTCAAAAAATAGTACTTCAGGTTACACAAGTGTCTCAGTCTCCTGTGATGACAATCAGAGGTAGGACATCTCTCCCCTAGCTCACCCCAGACCTCACTCTGTCAGCTTGCACCACTGAGGTAACCAGCCTGGACCCAAGGCTTTTGGTTCTGCAACCCTGCATCCTGATCTGTGGGACTTCATAAGTAAACCAAGACACTTATCAGATACATAATATACTGACTGAAAAGTTTACTTTAAATATATTTACTGAGTAACCACATGGGGATGAACCAAGAAGACTAGGATATGGTTTCCACTCCCAAGAAGCCCACAGTCATCTGTGTTGGGAGACCTCCTGACAATAAGTACAGTTTGCCCAGACTGATGCCATGCTCCAGTTGTGTGTCACAAGGGATCTGGACACACAGAAGAGGAGACAACTCTGCAATCAGAGAGTCAGGTAAAGTATCATAGAGGAGTGGCATCCAAGTTCAGCCTGACGGAATGAAGGAGAAAATCAACAGAGAAAAGAGAAGGAAAGGCTCTCCAGGCAAAGGAACAGTCTGTGAAAGCAGAGAGTGACATGAACTTCATAAAGAGGGTTTAGGTGTGGTCTGAGTATAGGTTTGCTGAGGGAGCTACCTCAGAACGAGACCCTGAAATTCTATGGAACTTTATCCTACAGAGCTTATGATGCACAGGAAGAATCTAAGATTGTTTCAACAAAGGATTCATATGACCAAAACTGTTCAGGAAACTAACAGTGGCTTAATGGAGGATGGTTGCTAGAGGATAAATGACAAAGGTGAAGTGATCAACCAGGGTCTCTTACTATATAGTCCAGGTGACCAAGGGGTCATGACTCAAGCACTGGCACTGGGTAGAAGTGAGGGCTTCCGAGCAGGTGAAAGAACCGAGAATTCCCAGGAAGACCTGCTGGACCTGGGTCACAGGGGAGAAAGGAGCAAGGTGGAGGAAGGACTATCAGGTTTCCACGGACAGAAGGATTATGAATGGAGGGGAGAAGATAAAACAAGACTTGGGGGTGGGGAGTGCTGGAGGAGGAGATAATGAAATTGCTCTACGGTCAGTGAATAGAAAATTCTTGGTACTAGAAATTATAAAGGCAGTGGCAGCCCACGTTGACTTCACCAGGGGTCCACAAACTATGGCTCGTGGGCTAAATCTGGGCCACTGCTTGTTTTGTATGAACCCCCAAAATAGTTTTTGCATTTTTATGTATGTGAGGGGGGAAAAAAATAAGAGAATATTTTGCGACCTGTGAAAGTTATATGAAGTCCAAATTTCAGCGTCAGTAATTTTACTGTTTAAGTGGGATACATCCATGTTTACTCCCTTTACATATTTTTAGTTGTGGCTTTCCAGGTACAACGGCCGTTCATAGTTTTGAACTTTGCACACACTGCCTGCAAAGCCTATATATATTATTTACTGTCTATACCTTCACAGAAAATGCGTGCTGACTCCTGAACTTAATTAACTATTCCACCGAATGGTCTAAAATTGTTGTAGGTCAAAAACAGTCGAATACTGACAACTTTGTATTATTACATGTAATACAGAAGTGAAGCAGAGAAAAGAGCTACCAATTTGTACAGAATTTAATGTGCATCTTGGTGTTATTAGTAACTTTAGCTTTGGATATACTTTGCTGCTAGCATTTGAGGGGGTCATCATTAGCTTCTCACCAACATAATTAAATAACCGAAGATTAAAGAACAAATACCCAAGGGTCAAAAGAAGCTATGACATTGTCACATCAATTTCCCCACATAAAAAACAATGTTTTCTTCTTCATATGGGCTGTTTTGAAATGAGCTTTCAACAAAGCAAAGGTAAAAACCAGAAAGCTGTTGTTGGGCATTTCCTTTCAATTATTCACCAGATCTTTTTGGCAAAACCATTAATATCACCAAAGTCCAGCTTCCGCATTTAAATAAGGAAGTCTGTGCCCTGTCAGATGCTGGAGCCATTCCCATTCAAAGCCACAGCGCTGCTCTGTTGGGGGCAAGCAAAAGGAAAATAAAACCTACCCAAAACGGACGTCAGTTTTGGAGCTTTTGCATTAAATAAAGCGACTTTAGAACAATATTACTTGCAGAAGTTTTTGTTGGCAATTAAAGAAAAAAAAAAGGCAATGTGCTCGAAGCTACTATTTCTAAAGATAAGGTTTCCTTTCTTTATTTACCAGATATATCAGAACTATC
Organism: Mustela nigripes; assembly: GCF_022355385.1. Lineage (NCBI taxonomy): Eukaryota > Metazoa > Chordata > Mammalia > Carnivora > Mustelidae > Mustela > Mustela nigripes. The sequence goes on from NC_081562.1 coordinate 97,533,329, forward strand.
ACCAATGTCAGAGAAATTCATTTTTTTCCAAAACAAAATGAAACTCCATCTCAAATTTAAAACTGTGAATTTCAAAGAGGCTGAAACTGACAAAATGAAAATAAAAGATAAAAATACTTTAATCTCAACAGACATAAAAAAATACGTAACTTTTTTAATCAGCAATTTCCTCAAAAATTCATACAATCTTGACTTTTCCCTTTCTCTGGGATAAACAAGGTTCTGGACAATCCAGACGTCCCCTACATTCCTTTTGAACATTAAGGCAACACAAGAACAATAATTTTATACAGAAGAGGGTTGTTTGGTGGTAAGAAGGATGAAACTCTAACTTGAGAATTCTGAGTCCTGGTTTTAGAAAAGATTTTTCTTCTTCTTTTTTTTTTTTTTTTTTTAAAGATTTTATTTATTTATTTGACAGAGATCACAGGTAGGCAGAGGCAAGCAGAGAAAGAGGAGGAAGCAGGCTCCCCGCTGCGCAGAGAGCCCGACATGGGGCTCCATCCCAGATCATGACCTGAGCAGAAGGCAGAGGCTTTAATCCACTGAGCCACCCAGGCGCCCCTAGAAAAGATCTTTAAAACATGAGCTCTTTTATGGGAGGGGAAGGCCACTCGTCCACCTGAAATGCATGGATTTAGCTGCCTCCACACACAACAGAGCAGGAAATGCCAAGAGGGGCTGGCAACATGTTTCTATCTGCTAGAAATTTGGGAGGCAGTTAAGAACAGAGAGACTCTGGAACCAGATTCCCCAGGTCTGAATGCCTAATCAGCCAGTACCTGTGTGACTTTCACTTTATCTTCCTGGGCCTCTGCTTCTTATCAGTAAGATGGGGACAATGACCACTACTTTCTGCTCAGGGTGATTGCGTGAGTGTCAGAAATGAGTTTTACACCTAACAACTTAGTTAATACTCTTAACCCTACACACAAGAAAGGTGGTCTCACTGTCCTCATTTTATTGGCTCCATCAATAATACCCTATGCAAAATAATACCGTTAAACATCCTAGACAAGCTGTTCTGGCATTTTCTCCTAGCAACTGAGGTTTTAAATGATGTATTGTGTTCACACAAACAAAGCTCTTGTAATTAGTTGCACAACAGCCAAAAATAGAACACAGGTATTGCAAGAAGGAATTGTGACACGTGCCATGGTTTCAGCACGCCAACAGAATTCCTGCAAATGTACATTAACAGCAATAATAAATTTCCCACTCATTACTTAAGTCATTGTTTTAAAAAAGACACAGGGACACCTGGGTGGCTCAGTGGGTTAAAGCCTCCATCTTCTGCTCAGGTCCTGATCCCAGGGTCCTGGGATGGAGCCCCACATCGGGCTCTCTGCTCAGCAGGGAGCCTGCTTCCTCCTCTCTCTCTGCCTGCCTCTCTGCCTACTTGTGATCTTTCTCTGTCAAAAAAATAAATAAAATCTTAAAAAAAAAAAAAGAAAGCAGAAATTCCCTTCATTGGAAATCTCCAAAAGCTGGCTTACCACCGTTCTGGGCACTCTGAGATGTCTGCACTGAAAGAGAACATGTCTTTTTTCTTTTCTTTTTAGAAATTTATTTATCTGACAGAGAGACACAAGCAAGAGGAGTGGGAGAGGGAGAAGCAGGCTTCCTGCCGAGCAAGGAGCCTGATGTGTGGACTCCATCCCAGGACCCTGGGATCATGACATGAGTCAAAGGCAGATGCTTAACAACTAAGCCACCCAGGTGCCCCAAAAGAGAACGTTCCAAGGCTTCTTTGCCATCTGTTGAGTCTCTATCTGTTCCCCCCGCCCAACTCCAGTTAATGTAAAATCTAACCTGCTTTAAGAGCTAAAATTAATCTATTACGGAACACAGCTTTAGAGTGGTCCTTGTCTAAGACAATCCTGTGATACCTGGTAAGCCGTATTTGGCATACGGCTACTCTTTAGCCATATGGCCAGCAGAAATTTGATTAACTCAAACTTCCTATCCCCAACTAGCCTGTTAAAGTGGGAGTGCGCACATGAGCCTCAAATGTTGCCATTCCCTGAGCCTCCCATTTGGCTTGCTTTTCTTCCTACCGGACCTTCCCTGGGAGAGCAGCTCTATTCCCAAGGCGTCGTTTAAGACCCCAACACTAAGCACTGCCGTATTCGTATCTACTGCACAGAGCTCTGGTAGGTCTGACCTGTATTTCTAGATGCATTTTGGGATCTCTGCATGGCATACTGCACACATGCAGGCTGCCCCAAACCTTCACTCATTTTTGCTTTCCTTCTGCTGTCTACCACCGTCTCAAAGGCGATCCTCCTCCTGTTGTTCCTGCCTTAGTGAACCAAGAATTCCAAGGAACAGCCTTGTCCTCCTGACTTCTGAGTATACATACTCTGGCCCACATCTAGTCCCTCACTCAGCCTGAATGTCACAACTAGTACTGAGTTTAGGCCAAGTTCAATTACAAAAACCTCCTAACTGGTTGTCCCCTCCCCACCCGTAAATCCTGCACAGCATGGCCACACTGGCCTTTCTCAGCCACAAAGACATGGCCATGTCTCCCTATGTTCCAATTCCTTCAAATGGACTCTTAAGATTTTAGGGGGAAATGTAAGCCCCACAGCTTGCGACATGTGGGTCTTCATGATTTGGCCCTTATCCTAATCCTCCTCTCTCATTGGCTCTCCCCTCATACCTCCTTATTCTCTGTCATGAAACAAGAACAAAAAACCTGCCACTGGTTGACAGAAAGCAGTGCTGCTGCACACAATTCCCAGCCATATCCTTCCCCTGCCTAAAATGATCATAATCTCCTCTTGTCTGACAGAGGCCACCTTGTCCTTCAACACTCATTGTAACCACATCATTCTAAGGGTGTGGACAAGCACTTCTTTACTGTAGTTCTTAAACACTACAATGTCACCACTAAGCAGTGGTTCACACAGACCTGGCAGGGACAGGCCCTCTTTCCTCTGGACATTGTCTTTCCCTCCTACCCTCCTCTAATCCACTCGTACAGTTGTTCTTGCCCACAACTGATTGGTCCAGGACTAACCACATGAGGCTAGTTGAATCAATAAGGAATCTTCCATGGAAAATGAAAGAGGAAAAGGTACGGGAGAGAGCAATAAGAGAGACGAAAAAGAAATGAAATCGATCACGTAAGCATACAGATGACAGGGCACCTGGGTGGCATCAGATGCTCAGTTGAGCATCCCTCTGTTTCCACTCAGGACATGGTTCTGGGATTCAGGCCCCTGCCCCCGGACTGTGTGCTCAGCAGAGAGTCTGCTTGAGATTCTCTCCATCCTCCAGGCTCTCGGGTTATCTCTCATGCTCATTCTCTCTCTCTCTAATAAATAAATGATCTAAGAATACAGATTATATAGAGAGAATCTCAGTAGAGTTTGAGTCCCTAGTTCCAGCTGTTCCTGAGACCCCAATTATCCTTAGAATATCTCAGTAACACCAATATCCTACAATAAATTCCCATTAGGTGGCTGTCAATTAAAAGTTAAGTCTAACAAAACCCAAGTCTCATACAAACCCTCCAGTACTATTACTGTAGTAAGTACCATGAAGGTAGAAGTAGAATCTTACCTGATTTTGTGTTCTCAGAGACCAGCACAGTGTCTGATATAAAGCAGGCAAAGATCTACTGAACGACTTAAGGTCAGTTGACTTCAGGAGAGAAATCGTAGCTTGAGATTAAAAGTCTAATCACAGCTCAAGAATTTCTAGGTACCTGTCCTAATAAGTAAAAGAGAAACTGCTGTTTTTAAGGTCATTATAAGGGCCTACTTAGCCAGAGCGAGCCATTTTGTTGTTTATGCAGTAAACTTAGATTGACCCCCCCCGCCCCCCGGCTCCTGAGGAACTTACTTAGAAACAAGTCTGGGAAACCAGTAAAATATGACTGACCAGCCCCTGATAACAGAGCCCATATACCAGGACGTGTCAGGTCAGGGGGAGGTAACAGAGCCCAGAATACAAGGATGAGTCAAGCCAGGTGGAGACATCCAATCAGGAAAGCACCTCCCTAACCACCCAAGAATGTGGGTGCCTTTTGGGCGCCAATTCTGACCAGAGTGATAGGCTAGTTCAAATAGCTACTACAGGTTGAATTGTAATTTGATTGGCCACCTGAGTGTGGCCAGGCTCAACCACATGGCCTTTACTCTATAAAAGTTAGTCTGTGAGGCTGGGAGGGGTCTCCTTCTCTGTAAGAGGTGGTACCGGCCGGTCAGTTTGGTTCTCGATGGCTGGCGTGAAATAAAGCTTTGCTTGACCTTTGCTTTGTATCAGTCTCGTTCCTTTGACCATGGACACAACAGTCATAATATTTTGACAGTTTTGACCAAAAATAGGCACTGAGATAAACGCTTATGAGAGCCATTGGTTATTCAGTACCTGAATATTCTAAACTTGTTATGAATTGAGTCAATCCAAATTGTTGGGAAGATTTTTTTTTAAACTGTATACTATGAATAAATTAATTAATGTAGAGAACTATTCTGAACTTTATCATCAGGATACAGTGGAATATTCCATTATTAGAAATTTAGCAACTGAGAGCTAATCATTATACCCAACCATGAGCCTGAAATACAGTGGGACTTATTTAAGTCTCAAATTGTTGGAAATTCCACAGATTCATAATGAGGTTAACTGATGACCTTCTCTACTGCATTTCAGTCTTGAGATTAAAATAGATCTCATTGTTCCAGAATCCTGGCTATAGCAAGAAATAGGCTCTAAATGGCCAGAATGAATTTTAATAGCAGAACCAGGAGCAGGAGGAAGGAAATCAGGAGGAAGAATTTTTCTTCATAAAAAGGTCCATAAGGGTAATTTCCATTTCATTGTGTTTCTAAATTGCCTATGTTTGTAAGCTGGTTGCAACATATCCTTTTTGCTCTGGCACAAAGCATGAATTAATCAGTAAATAAAAGTAGTAAAGAAAAATTCTTACATCCTACATTTTCAAAATACTTTATAACTTACTAATGCATTCCTAAAGGGTTATAGTATAAAAGTTTGTGAATAAGATGACTCATCAACTTAACCTACATTTTGACCAAAACATGAGATCCATTCATAGGCTTACCTGGAAATTTTACTGAACTGTAACCTAGTAAAGCACAACACTGAATGACTACAAATGCAATTTATGACCCTTTTTCTATGGAAAAGTGCATTTAGAATTCCAACTTCTGTTATTAATAATGGTTCTCATACTTTTGTGTGCATATGGGTCACCTGGAGACTGTGGATTTCTGAGTCCCACTCCCAGAGATTCTGACTTAATAGAAGGAAGGTAAAACCTGAGAAAGTTCCCAAGTGGTAGTGATACTTTTGGTTTACTGAAGACACTAAGTAGCACTGGCCTAGATAAAACACGGTCCCTTAGACTTACCCAGGACTAGAATTCCCTTGGATGAGGGAACGAGGCACCCTCATGCCAGTGAGCTCAAGAAGAGTATGGGATATCCCTAGTTGACAAGCCACTGGGTAGTCCTGCTAGAGTCAGAAGTTCAAGAGGCTTTCAGAAATGGAAAGGAGAATCCCAGTGAAGCACGGAGACATGGACACAGGAACATGACTTGAGGGGGCTTGTGGTCAGTCTCTGTGAATGGAAGGAGCTTGACTGGGGCAGCGGGCGGAGTTGAGAATGAGAATCCTGGCAGGGCTCTATGGGGAATCTCAGTTCACCAGCTGAAGGGAAGAAGTTTGAGGAATGGTGGTTGTGTCTACCACACCTGAAACTCATGTTAGGGATGGTGGCCAATAAAAGAGAATGGGTTACGAGGAGGTTGGGGTGGGAAAGGCAGTCCACAGGAGACACGTTCCCAATGGTAAGAGTGGCTGCAGTACAAAGTGGAGAAAAGAATTCTGACTGTTAAACACATCAAAGGTACGTTATCATCTGGAGCAACTATTCTCATGTCAAAGGCGATTGTACATTATTTATATTCCAAACTATTAACTAAAAGATACTTTTTATTAAGAAAAAGACTAAGGTAACACTAACTAGTACTTTATAATTTAGTTGTATTGTTTCATTTGAACCTCCCAGTGATAAGGTAGATAGGAGAGGTATCATGTGTTCCATTTGATAAAAATTGAATCCCGAGGGCTGACTAGCCCAGGTTCAAACACAGTTCCCAAGTGGTAAAGTCACACTCAGTTCCCCATCCGATTCCAAGGTCTAACTCTGCCATACCCACACAGCAGAGAAAGGCAGCCAAAAGGCTGGCAGATTCTGAAGGAAAACGTGGGTATCAGCGAAGCCAAGGAAGTGAAGATTTAAGAAAGAAAAGTGTCAGAAGCCAGAAATCGTTCAAGTGTCTGCTCAATATGGTAATTAAGAGGTTATGAGTGGCCACTGGTAAGGATCCAAAGTCCTAAAATACTTTTCCCTCCCAGAGAAACTTTTAAGATGATAAAATGCACGGAGATTGAATGTACTAATTGCCAGAGAAGTATTTCACTTGTCTGCTTGTTTTTATGAATAATCAAGGGAAAAAAACCTTATGATAGCACGCACCTCTCCATAAACAGACTTTCGCTCTAATCCAAAGGTGACGCTGGTAAACAATTGCTCTAAAGACCCCACAAATTCCTATAAAATCATGTAGCAATGTCGAGGGTCATTGAACCAAAACTGACACTGTTCTAATCAGCTCCAAACTCTAGAGCTGTAGACACTGCAAAAATCTAATGTGCTTTTGTACTCAATGGTTTACTGATAGTTTACAGTTTTAAGCCTTTATAGTATTCCTTTAAAATTCAGAAAATTTCCAATAAGCAGAGATTTTAATCAACATTTCGCAAACAGAAGTTTTTGCTCTTTTAAAAAATATCTGTATCATTACTGTGATTTCCAGGATATAGTGAATGGAAGAAAGCAATATTACACCACCTTTTTTGTAAGAGAAAACAAGAACACACACACACACATAAAAACACTGGAAGAATAAACTAGGATCTAATAAGAACCAATACCTATAGGGGTTATGTATGGGAGGAAAGGGTGAAGAAAGGAATGGAACTGAGACTAAGTGTGTGTGCATACCTTTTTAAAAAGAAAAACACTTTAGACTTTTGAAAATTAAATCAAAAATGAAAAAAATCTACACCTTATAGTTGAAAACAAACTCTAACAGTATATTAAATTGGTCTTGTACTCACACAGGTTCTTTCAAGTGACTTACAAACAATTGTGGGATATAATGTAAGAAGAAATATACTCCAGAAAAATCTTAAAATTTGCTCAGAAATATTGTATTAAAATTTTGAAACTATGTTACACGTGTTATTAGAATTTGGAAGCATCAATGTTATTAAGTCCTCAGATTTGTAATATAAGGCTATAAATATAAGGAAAACCTTATAATATTAAATTGAAATTGGAATTATCAATAGGAATTCAGTTGTTGAAACACATATATTTTAAGATTTTTTAAAAATTTACTTATTTGTCAGAGAGAGAGAGAGAGAGCACAAGCAGGCAGAGGCAGAGGGAGAAGCAGGCTCCCCACTGAACAAGGAGCCCAATGTGGGACTCGATCCCAGTACCCTGGGATCATGACCCGAACTGAAGGCAGATGCTTAATGGACTGAGCCACCCAGGCATCCTGAAACACATGTATTTTATAACTCTGTCCACTCAAAGGGCCCAGAAGCAACAGTACGACAGAGGTGTGGGTACTCAGAGCACCATTCCCCAGTAAAAGATTGCCCAGTGAAAGATAAAAGATTGGGAAAGTGGCTGGCTCCCAGTAAGACACATTGAAGTACTAGCTTGAATCAGAAAGCAGAGAAGCACTCAAAGATAATAAGCATTTCAGGAGGACACATGAGCATGTCTGAAGGGGCTATCACTGGCCAAATCTGAGATAGTTTGAGCATCAAAAATAAACAGATTTTTACAACAGAGGAAAACAAATCCCTAAATCCATAGTGATAGTTAAAGGAATAAAAACACTCACTCACTACCACTGGGAGTGACTGTCGTGCTAGCTAATTATTCTAAAAATTGATAATCAAAGGGAATAAATTAAATGATGTGTTTGTGTGTGTGTGTGTACATGGAAGAACACTAGTTCACCTCCAGCTATTAAAAAAAAGTCCTGACAAAAGCTATATAGTACATAGAAGAAGTGCTAATTAGAAAATAGCCATTTGACAATCCCCAGTGATATCTTTGGTTTGGGCAAAGATCATAAACACTTAGAGGAAAGATAATTAGCAAAAGGATATTGACATGGTGCCCAAGTATCATTTCACATACATGATACTCCTGTATCATCCAGAGGTGAAGGTTACTAGTACAGTAGGGAAACTACAGCTGGTTCAGATGTTAATCTCTATTCCCTATTCTCTTCCCCTTCCTAGGGGGAAGACTCACTGGGTAAGGAAATACCTTTACCTTCTCTCCCACAATAACAGCAGGGGAAAGAGAGGATATTCCTTCTACTGTCTTCCTATCTAACCTAAAGAGGGTGTTCCAAAACCAAGTGCACTGAGAACCCTAGTTGGGGACGCAGAAGATAGTCAGGAAGAATAATAACAAAGTTCACAGAGTATTTATAGACATGGATAGGCCGCATGCTATTCAAGTTAAGTTTGGTAATGATCATTTGGCCTAAGAAGACTTTTAATAAGCTGAGCAGCAAACAAAAAAAATGAATTAGCCAACAACAACAACAAAAAATTCATTTTGCTTGTTGCTCATATATAGAGGTGAAACTGATATTTTTTTTAGTTTGAACTAGAGTTTAATGATTCATCAGTTGCATGTAACACCCAATGCTCATTCCATCATGTGCCCCCCTTAATGCCCATCCCCAGTTATCCCATCACCCCACTCACCCCCTCCAGCAACCCTCAGCTTTATCCCGAGAGTTAAGAGTCTCTTATGGTTTGTCTTCATCTCTGATTTCATCTTATTTTTCCCTCCCTTCCCCTATGTTCATCTGTTTTGTTTCTTAAATTCTATAAGAGTGAAATCATACAATTGTCTCTGACAGCCTTTTTTTTTTAAGATTTTATTTATTTATTTGACAGACAGAGATCACAAGTAGGCAGAGAAGCAGGCAGAGAGAGAGGAGGAAGCAGGCTCCCTGCGGAGCAGAGAGCCCGATGCGGGGCTCGATCCCAGGACCCCAGGATCAGGACCTGAGCCGAAGGCAGAGGTTTTAACCCACTGAGCCCCCCAGGTGCCCCTGATTGACTTATTTTGCTTAGCATAATACCCTCTAGTTCCATCCATGTTTTTTGCAAATGGCAAGATTTCATTTTTGATGGCTGAGTAATATTCCTGTGTGTGTGTGTGTGTGTGTGTGTGTGTCTGTGTGTCTGTGTGTCTGTCTGTGTATCACCTCTTCTTTATCCACTCCTCTGGCGATGAATGTAGTCTTTGTAGACTTTTTGGGCTCTGTGTCTATTACTCAATTGAAAGGAAAAGTGAGTAAAAAGTGAGTAAAGTGCTGTTAATCTGAATCTTCTAAAGTCTTAAATAAAAAAGAAGATAAAGGTATAAATATTACTCTACACTTCAATGCTGTGGACAGTTTTATCGCCTAGCAATAACACCTCTATAATTTAAGTGCTTTTTAAGTCAAAGCTTTGAGAAGAGCTTTAAATATCCCTTGCCCTCTGCCAGATAGAGAAGATGAGCAGGAAGGGAGTACCAAAAATTTTTTTTAAATAGCACTTTGAGGAGAATATAACCTAAAAGCCAGATTAAAGATGTCATGTCTTCATTACCTCTATTCTTCACACAGAGTATCATTTGTCATTTACCCTCAAATTACATACAAACACAAATTATTTAAAATTATATAAAGCCCAAAATCAAGTTAGTAGCAACACATGGATAATTTTCATGGTGGGAAATATAACCCTGGAAAAGATACTAGAGGTTTCTCTTAAGTGACTGAAGTAGGAAACAAGCCTCCGCAAAGCATGTGATCTTCAATTCCAGTTCCTCATTAACAATCATCTAGAAAACACGGGGCGGAGGTGGGGGGGGTGTGGTATAAAAAAACCAAAGTCAGATCTCCAAACATATATAGGTCACAGTACAACTAAGAAATCAGTCATTTGTTCAAATTTCTGTCCTGCTCCCTTCTCCAGAAGTAGACCAAGACACTAGCACTTCTATGTAAAATGAACCCCGCAGTGACTTCACATTTTAAGCAGCATGATACATTATCTTTAATAACAGCACTGGCCGCATTTTGGAGGAAGTTAACTGTCTTGGTGAATGACAGAAAATGATTCTTTTACAACTGTAGCCTGCAATCAGAATGCTGAATAGCGGCTCATTCACATCAGTTAGCCAAGTAACGGCCTCATTCCTCTTCCAGATTCCTACTGCTCATTGTCTAGCAGAGCAGTCCCCGATGAAAAGCCTTCAACACTTTGCATTCAAAAATCTGAAGTTTGGAAGTGGATCACCTGAAGGAAGGCAAACAAAGCTATGGCCCAACACAGGCCTGCCTCTGTTGTTACTGCGGGGGCGGGGGGGCGCTCTAACTATGAGATTTCCTCTGTAAGGTTCTCTTTCACTTCCTAAATGACATGGGGTGCCTGGAGGGCTCAGTCCGGTTAAAATGTCTGCCTTGTCAGCTGAAGGGGAGCCTGCTTCTTCCTCTCCTTGCCGCTTGCGGGCTCTCCTTCTCTCAAATAAAATCTTTAAAAAATTAATTAAAAATATCAGAAGCACAGATTTTTAAAGGAATAAAGCATGTGAGATCTTTATCAACGCAAAGAGGCTGCAGGAGAAAGTGTTTAAGTATGTGTTGGTCCTCTGGGGATGTGGGGCAGGAGCGTTGGAAGGAACCAACAATTGAAACCTTTGAAAGTATTCCTTACAAGGCTAAAATCCTGGATCAATATTCATTATTAAAAAAAAAAGTAACAAGAAACAAAACAGGCATATAGTCAATGTCACTTAAATTGATGATTGTGGGAAATCAGAGCTGGGACTTTGGAAATGATTTGGATGAACACTTTCAACTTTCTGATGAAGAAACTGAAGCACAAAAAATTGTCCTCGTGGTTCAAGGTCACATGGCAATAACCCTGATTATGAAGTCCCGCATCCTTATCTAATGCTGCTCCTCCAGCTCACTGCGGACCAGCAGGCCTCCCGCTCCTTCTAAATGTCCAGGTTATATATAACAAAGGGACAACCTCTGCCTTCCAGAGGGCCACGTTCCACTATCCCTGTGCCTGACCCACAGCAGTATGAACTGTGGTTATTAGCTCTCCGCTGTGACCCCAGAAGGTGGGGACATGGGGTCGGGAGAACGGGGCTACACAGCCTCCTCCTGCTGCTTATTGTTCCGACCTTTACCAGCGTGTCCATGTCTGTCCATGTCCATGTCTGTCATCTCATGCACACACCCAACAAACCTGTGAGATGGGAGAAGTTACGCCTCCATCCCTCCCAACAGGAGAACTGCCTCTCGGACCTGCCTCACCTAAGAACGTACACTACGAATAAAGTGATGCTGGAAACTTACTAATAAGTTTGCAGCAACAGCGTCAATTCAAAAATTGAACCACACTGGGTTGTGAACCACCTTGTCCCCTTACTAGCAAAATGAAGCTAGGAGCCTCCGTTCTCTCCTCTGTGAATGGGGGCTCCACTAACCACCTTCCTTGCAACCATCAAAGAGGATGGGGAGGGAAAGAGACTTTTGCACAGTGCCTGGGACAGAAGCGGTCTCTCACTCAAGACCCACAATCAACATGAAGCACTGAAATAAAACACTCCAACAAATTACAAGTTCCAAGTCATGGAAACTCAAACTAGATAGTCTCACTCACCCTTCAGACAGGGACTTGACAACAGCTGATTAGCTACCACTGACCTTCTGTTGCTTCCCTTTCTCTATTTGTTAAATTGTTTCTTGCTGTATTGACTAATGACTACTTTTTTCTGCAAGTTATTTTCTCCTGCTCCCCAGCACAAACAGTATACACTTTGTGCATTCAAACACCTATCTTCTTACTCTCCATTTCACGCCCAGTAGTAGATTCTTTAACTCCAGAAGACAAACCATATACAGTCATGGAGAAAGCAACAGATGAAGAAGTGAACCTCAGTGCCAAGACTTCCTGGGAGGAAGATCTCAGTGTCCATAGAAGCAGGGCCTGGACCCAAATGCTTCCTGGGCAAGAATGTTACATCTGGGGTACTGGTGCCTGCAGCAAAGGGAAGAAGATAAGCCCTTCTAAAGATTTTGTTCTTTTATTTTACAGACAGAGATCACAAGTAGGCAGAGAGGCAGGTGGCGGGGGCGGGGGAGCAGACTCCCTGCTGAGCAGAGAGCCTGATGTGGGGCTTGATCTCAGGACTCCGAGACCATGACCTAAGCCAAAGGCAGAGGCTTTAACCCACTGAGCCACCCAGGTGCCCCAGGATAAGCCCTTTTAAAGGGGCACCACCTGAACCCAGCTCCAGCTGATTATGGGAATATGGCTCAGTACTGGCAAGTCTCCTGGCATTTTAATAGATGCCAAGAATCTATATTATGGAAAATTTCTACATTTGGAAGCACTGTGTGGGCCAAATAAAATTCACTGCTGAGAAAGTCTGGTTCATGGGTCACCTACATTTTCAACTGTTGCTTTAAAGCTTTCTGCCTAAAAGCTATGTCATATTAAACCCTGCTTTGGAGTTTTCTACCTGGAAAGGCAGTCAGAACAGAGACCATGAAAGGCCTAGAGAGGGTGCTACTAGCTATGAAGGACGAAATTGTAGTCTACTGGATATCAGGCAGATCAAGAGTTCAGGGGTTAGAAGATGCCTGCAGTCAAACACAGTGCTTGCTCCCTGGAGAGTCTGGGACTCCTGTGTCGAGAAGTCAGTAATATCCTCCAGAGACGTTGCTGTGCAGAAGCATGGATATTTGGGCTTCAAACTACGTATTAATGCTCTCATCTACATAAGCTTGAGTGTTTGACAGTTGCAAATCGATGTAAATACTTCTGAACCCTCTAAAGAAGACTTCAAGGCTTTCAGAAACATGAATGATGTATGATGTTCAGGGCTCTTTCAAAGACTTTTGATGCTTTTGATGCAACAACTCGTGCCTTTTAAAACATCATTTCTATAAGGGCAAAAGTGAAAAGAACTTATAATAAAAAGAAACGTAAAAAACCTTAGCAAGCTTGACATACAGACAGCTAGCTACCTTCTCTGATGAAATCAGCCTAGCGGTAGTAAAGAAATTCAGCCGCTTCAGTATTTTCTTTAGAAACATATGACTCATGGAAGTCAACTTCAAAAGGTCTGCAAAGAAAATCCATTAGTCAGGGATTTCATATTCTCCTATATAAAAGGCAGAAATACAGTAAAGCATCAATTCGCCCTTTATTGTTTAACACACATTTCAATCTTTTCAAAGTGTTCTAGTGACAATTCAATCGTTTTCTTAATGAAGAGAATTTGTTCTCCCTGGCACAAGAGTATCATAAAACCCTAAGCATTACTCAAAGGCTTCAATCCACTGGAATTCCATTATATGAAATGGATTCTACCTACAGAGCTGTCTAAATGAAAATACTTACAACTCCACCGACCCTGGTACTCACATACGCGGACTTCAGAACCCAAATATTCCTCTTCAAATACTCATCTATACTGGGTGGTTGGTGGGGTGGCGGCGGGGGTGGGGGGGAATGTTCTGACTCTATGGCTAAGCTGCTGATTCTATTCATTCCTTTTCTCAGAGATGAAGTCTCAATGGACTCACTTTCATACTTAAGGAAAGGCATCTGCTATGTTAACAGTCTCCAGAAGAAACCAAACATGTGGAAATGCTACTGCCATTTTCTATACGCTTAGCTTTGGAAATTTGGGGATTTGCTAAGTAAAAAATATGGTGCTAGAGGTTCACTGCTGCTGCTCCTACTGTTGCTTTAAGCGACAGTTTTCATCAAAGTGAATGAAAAGGAAGAGCTGATTTTGACCTTGAACCAACTTTACGGTTTTCCAAGGGGTTCCCAAGGGGTTCCCGGGACATCTCAGACTTGCTCTCTCTTAGGCTTACCTGGTACGTTAAATTTAATGGGAAGCACTATCAAGTAACTGATGCTAAATTGTCTTAGATTATATTTGTGTGGCTCTACCTTATTAATATAAGCATTCCTAATCTTGTATGAAATGCCTAGAAATTTGAAATGTCCTGGTATAATGTTATCATAATTCTAATTATCTTAAAATGTATGTCACAGAAATAAACAGATTTCCTTGTCAATTGCATTGTGAAAAAAAAAAAGGAAGAGCTGAGAACTGAGATGGGGGAAAGAAAAAGGATTAATTTTAAAGTTGGAGAAAGGTTTAGGGATACTCTCTTATTTGACAGAGACAGGAAACAGTCCCAGAAGATGACACAAGTCATTGCCAAATTAGCAGAATTCAGGTATCCTAAATCATTTCCAAAGTTTTCTCTCTTATTGAGGCACCTAATAAAATTGGACAGAACAGGGGCACCTGGCTGGGTCAGTCAGTAGAGCACGTGACTCCTGATTCTGGGGTACAAAGTTTACTTAAATATATAAAACCTTTTTTTAATTGACAAAACAATACACCTGATTTTGGAACACAATGATATTTTCTCGCTCCACTGGTACGCATCAGTGTTCTTTTTTTTTTTAAGATTTTATTTATTTATTTGACAGATCACAAGTAGGCAGAGAGAGGAAGGGAAGCAGGCTCCCTGCTAAGCAGAGAGCCCGATGCTGGGCTGGATCCCAGGACTCTGGGATCATGACCTGAGCAGAAGGCAGAGGCTTTAACCCACTGAGCCACCCAGGTGCCCCCGCATCAGAGTTGTAATCACATTTTCCTCTCTGCTTCCATTCCCCTGCCAGCACTCAGTTTGGAGCAGTTCTATTGCAGGAGACCTGTGGCCATACCTAGAGACATTTTGGTTATAGCAATCAAATGAGGGAGATTCTCCTAACATCTAAAGGGTAAAGGTCTGGGATGCTACAGAACATCCTACAGTGCACAGGGCATCTCTCCAGAAAACAAACAATTATCCCACCCAAAATGCCCATAATGCCCAGGCTGAGAAGCTGGCCCAGAGGCAATGAAAGAAGGTGGGTATTTCTTCTACAGAACAAGTTTGCATCAGGAAAGTTGGACATGGCATTACAGTTCAAACATGGTACCTGATTTGTAAGATATGCATCAATGTCAGTAAGAAAATTAAAATCTATGTACACACATACACATATATAAATAAAACAGATTGTATACTTGAAGAAATAAGAAAATGCAAACCCGGAGTGTCCACCTGCTTAATTAACATTCTCACATACACAGCTAGGATTTGCCCTAGACATGGCTGGTTTTGTTTGGTTGTATAGGTGACTCGAAACTTGTTCAATGACATTTAGAATTCTTCTTGTCAGTTTAGACTACCCAACTTATTATTTGGCAATAACAAGATAGACTTAAAATTATATGAAAAAAATTCTTACGGAAATTTAGGCAGGGAAGTTGAATTTGTAAATTTAAACCTCTCTCTAAGCCCTGAGCTCTCTTCCTTTCCTACTGAGAAAAAAAAATTCTTAAACTTTCTTAAAACCAGAACTATCATATAACAGTGGGAAAGATTTATGTACACTCCCACAACATGGGTAAATAATTCTGTGTTGTACTGCAAAGCACGCTTTGAATGTGCAACTTAAGGAAGTTAAGACTATAAAAAAGGCAAATTGGAGTAGACTGCCCTCCTCATATGAACTTTAAAAATAATTTCTAAATCTAAAAAGCCTCAAAAGAATATTTTAGGTTTATTTTAAAGGCTACCCATTAAGATGATAATTTGAATACCCATAATGGGAAATGATAAGCTACCGGTAATATCCAAAGCATCTGGCTATGCGGAGTTCCTGTTTCAGAAAAAGGATGCGTCATCATTAGTGTCAAATAAACAGTCTTTTTCAGCAGAGGGGAAGAATGCCAGCTGATAGGCCAAATCTTGTGGATGACTATTTTTCCTTTTGTTCCTTTTCTCCAGTTAGGATGACCTGTCACTCTCCGGGTGTGTCAAGAAGCCCCTTCTCAGATGCTCAGCCCATCTTCTCAGTTTATTTAGAAGGCTGACAAGTATCTGCTCTAAGTTCTTCCAAAGGACTCCATCCAGTCTAATTGGCTTCCCTGAAACAGTGCTCTGCCAAGCCAGTGGGCCTCCACCCATCCCACAAATGCCACCCTGAGATAGGTTGATCCACGAAGCTCCTCTCCCTTCCCATCCCATCTCCCATGCCCTCCCCTCCTCTGCTGCACCAGTCAGATCCGCACACCCTTTCAGTTTTAGCTTCTAGTTTTGACCTCTCTGCTCCCGAGGCTTCCCTCATGGATCTCCCCATCTTCTGAATTCTTACTGCATCCCTCTGGATGACTTATTTGGGGGCCTTTTCTTACTTGTTCCCTCTCTTCCTGAGTATTAAAGGCCTCACTTCTAATAGGCTTCTCTCTCCAGTTAGAGATAAATATAAAAAAGTATCTTTTCAGACCCCCTATAAAGTCCAGCAGAAACACTCAAATTGTTCTTGACCAGGAGTAACTGTTTCACATGAGGAACAGAACTGGATTTGGGATTCAGTAGAGGAGTTACTACAATGGCTGTTGGGCTCCAGCTTATTTTATGAATCTCCTAAACTTTTACTTCTGCACAAGCGCTTATTTCAGTGTGTGTTTATATAAGCCAAATCCATGGTGAATTCCGAGGGTCCCCTTCCAAAGAGTGAGAGGGGAGAAGAGGTGTCACAGGAATACGGAATTGCTTAGCAGAAAAGTCACAAGACACTCGTGTAACGCTTTCCCTCTACTTTCTTCTTCCCATGTCTCTTGATCTCAGCAAGGCTCCCTGCCCCTGTCCGGCTGGTCCTCCTACCCCACTGGGATGTTAATGGCCTGCCTCCTCCCTCCAGATATGCTAGTCTGCAGGTGTATTCTGGTGCTTCCTGACATCCACACTCAACACCTCTGAGGATTTTTAAATTTGTTCACGAATTCCTCAACACCCTTACCTCCAAAAAGTGGAGCCTAATTCCTCTCTTCTGAGTGTGGGCAAGACTTAATGACTTTCTTCGAACATACAGAACGTGGTAGAAATAATGGTCTATGAAAAAGTAATAAAAAACATTAAGGCTGAGGTGCCTGGCTGGCTCAGTCGGTAGGACATGCAACTCTTCACGTCAGGGTCATGAGTTCAAGCCCCATAGTGGGCACAGAGCTCACTTAAAAAAGACACAAAGCTTCCTCCTTCCTCTTTCTTTTGGACCATTTGCCCTGGAGAAGGCAGCTGCTGTGTGTTGAGGACATGAGGAAAGAATGGAGGTTTCCTTCTAATGACTAGCACAAATTTGCCAACAGTATGAATGAGCCATCTTCGAAATGGCTCCTCCGGTCCCAGTCAAACCTCCAGATAACTTTGGTCACAGCTAATATCAACAAGGCAAACTCGTGAGACTCAGCCAGAACCCCCCAGATCAGCTGCCCCCGATTCCTGACCTAGAGAAAACATGTTTGATTACAGATAATAGATGTTTGCTCTCAGCCACTAAGATCGGTGATCTGTTGCATAGCAATAAACAACATGGCACTTTTTTCCCCTGTGCCATCCCCTAAAATTGAATCCATGGCACTCACCCCTATGGAACAAGCTCCCCTGAGCCCAGTCTTAGGCAGGATAACCCTGCTCTGCTCCCCCCTTGGGGTTACACAGACCATGGGCATTCCACAAATGCTTATTCAAGAAATACCTCCTATTCCAGCCTTGCCTGTGGCTCATTCATAGCCCAGAAAAATGCATGAAAAAAAAGCCAAGTGATCCTCAACTGTTGACAGAACCTAACAGGGCATGGTCATTTGTACTCTGCCACCTGATTATGAAGGGCTGATTATTAATACAGGCTCTGAATGCTTTGAAGCATTCAGTTTGGCTTACACTCTTAATCTGTCTGTGCTCATTTAACGCAGAGTCCTAACTCTGATGCCTTTATCTCCACGGTGTTCACATCAGATTATCAGTCACTTACTACACATTAGCAGTGGTGAAAATTCTATTTTACACCAGATCAAGGACCCTTCAAACTTTTTATCCTCAACTTTCCCCTCAGATTGTTTGGCTCTCTTCTCTGTCTTGCTCCTGAATTTACCTTCCTGCCTCCTCCCACAGACATTATAGCACTAAATATAACTCAGGGAAACAAAACATTCTATGACATCATCATAGCTGATACAATTACTTTAAACCAGCTTCCCCTTCCAGAAAGGTTTTATGAGAAAAATTCACCCAGTAACGGAAGCAAACATTCTCCTGGGATTTGGTTATGCAGTCCGAAGGGCAGTGTTAGAAACACAACTCCTGACTTTTCCAACATGCTCCTATAATTTGCCCATACCACCTTCCAGAGCCATTCCAAGGGGGCTTGGTTCTGTTTTTATTTTGCCATTATAGTTTTGGTGTCTCACTACTCCTATGGAGTAAAAGAACTGAATAACTGAATAACCATTCCTACCCTCCCCTCCCCACCCAAATCCATGGCTGAATTTTAAAAACTGGACTGACATCCACTGGACCATCTTATTATTATTTTTTAAAGATTTTATTTATTTGACAGAGATCACAAGTAGGTGGGTGGGGGGGAGCAGGCTCCCCACTGAGCAGAAAACCCCTTGTGGGGCTTGATTGCAGGACCAATCCCAGGACCCTGGGATCATGACCTGAGCTGAAGATCAAGGCTTTAACCCACTGAGCCACCCATGCGCCCCCATGGGACCATCTTATTAACCACTTGTCAAACATTTACTGTTTCTGTAGTAACTAATCTTATTGGATAATGAGCTTGAATTTTTAACTTTTAAACACTATTCACACTTCCACTAGAGACCTTATCTTACGCGGTGCACATATTACCAGAAGATGCACACGAGGGGCTGTGAAAATGGGGAAATTACAAATGGGGGGAAAAAATCACTCCAGAAATGAAAAGTAACAGCAGCAGCCATTTCCATATGCATGCATGCTCATGCGGGGCAACATTGGGCTAAGAGCTTTGTGTGAATTTTCATAGAATGCCCTCATGTCCAATGAGTTCCTGACGACACCCCATTTTTCACCTACACAGCTAAGGCAGGACCAATTCTGGATGTCCTGAATGCCAGATCATTAGAATACAATATAGTAAGCACAACAGCTGACAGGAAAAGGTGTCATAAAAAAAAGCAGAGGTGTTCTGGAAAGACTTTCCAAAGGAGGTGACTAAAAGGGTTTTACAATCTCATCACTTCCAAAACCTTACACTTCTGCTCAACTGCTACATCCTCTTTTCATGACTTTATGCTTGATCTTGGAGTAAGTTCATGTAATTACCATTGTCCCTTTCTCCCACTACTTTTCCCCAAATTTCTATTAATGTATAACTTACATACAGTAACCCTCTCCCTTTGAATGTTTTTGCAACTGTTAACAAACACATATAATCATGCAACCACAGCCACGGTCAAGCCACAAAACAGTTCTGTCACCCCCCAAAACTATCCCATGCCCTTTTCCAGTAAGCCCTCTCCCTCAACCAGCACAGGGCCTGGCTCATGATGGGTGCTCAGTGAACAAGCAGTGGCTGGGTGGCTCAGTCAGTGAAGCATCCACCTTCAGTTCAGGTCATGATGCCAGGGTTCTGGGATGGAGCCCTACTAGTAGGCTCCCTGCTCTGAGCCTGGCTCTGCCTCTGTCTGCTGTTCCCCTTGCTTGTGCTCATTCTCTCTCTGACAGATAAATAAAAAAAAATCTTTTAAAAAAATGTGTTGAACAAGTATTTCAAGGTTACTTTATCCCAGAAACTATAAAAGCATTGAGAGGGTTGCCGGAGTAGAAGGGGGGAGGGGTGGAGTGGGAGTAGAGGGGGGGGAGGGGTGGCTGGGTGATGGACACTGGGGAGGGTATGAGCTATGGTGAGCACTGTAAGACTGATCAATGATGAATCACAGACCTGTACACCTGAAACAACTAATATGGTCTATGCTAATAAATAAATAACTTAGATAAAAAGGAAATAAAAATTTTGACTCATCTCACTAATAAATAAACCAATAAATAAAAGTGTAAGAGGGAGGGAAAAGCAAACAAAGCAAATCCCCAAAACAAGAACCCACAATGATTACATGACGCTGTGAAATAAATGTTATGACAAATACAGGCAAGGCTTATGGAGGGAGGTGGAAGGGAAATAAAACCAGGACTGGAGATACCTTGAGTCACAGAGAGCATTCAAAGACGAAATCAGCCTTGAAGTGTACTGAATAAATTCTGGACTAGTCAAAGGGAAGGAGCCAAGGCCTCCCAGGTAACCTTCAGGAGTCCAGCCATTGGCCTATAGGATTTAGGGAAGCCTGGAAGAATTTTCAGTGATCAGGTATGTCACAGGCTGTAGCTAAGGAGACCAGTGGAGAGGTCATTTCAGTTTTGGGTTGGGAGGCTGAGACAAGATGCTAACAGCCTCTGTGGAGGAAAGGAAGCATCTGCAGGGTGGACTCACAGATGACACATGCCGAATGGGTGAGAAGAGCAGACTTCCAAGTTCCTGGCTTTGGCAGCTGGATGGTGTGGTTCTGTGACAGGAAGGAATATGGGAGGCTGACAGGTTGCTTCTCAGGCTGAGGAACACTTGGGGCCTTAAGGTCAATGGTAGGGTCTTAACATGGTGGGGGGGTGGAGGGGTGGGGAGGGGGTGGAGAACGTATGGGAAAAGGATTTGAACAGACCTTCCTCCAAAGTGCACAAATGGCCAATAAGCAGACAAAAAGGTACCCAACATTTAGTCATTAGGGAAATGCAAATCCAACCCACAATGAGACAGCACTTCACACTCACTAAGACAGTTATTACCAAAAAAATAACAAGTGTTGGCAAGAATGTGGAAAAACATATCCTGGTTGGGGGGAATGTAAAAATGGTTCAGTCACACTGGAAAACAGTTTGGCAGTTCCCAAAAAAGTTAGAGTTACCATAAGATCCAGCAGGTCTCCTCCTGAGTATATAATCCAGAAAACCGAAAATAGATGTTCATGCCAAAACTTATATACAGATGTTCATAATGGCATTATTCATAATAGCCAAAAAGTAGAAACAACCCACATATCCACCAACTGGTGAACCAAAAAAACATGGCATACGCATACCACAGAACATCACTTGGCTAACGATGCCTAGGTGGTCCAGTCAGTTAAGTATCTGACTCTTGGTTTCACCTTAGGTCATGATCTCGAGGTCATAGGATCAAGTCCCCGACCAGGCTCTGCTCCACTTAGCACAGAGTCTGCTTGAGATTCCCTTTCCCCCTGCTCCTCCCACTCATGCTCTCTCTAAAATAAAAAAATCTTAAAAAAAAAAAGAAAGAAAGAAAGAAAAGAGAAAGAATACTACTTGGCCATAAAAAGAAAGGAAGTACTGACACATACCACAACATGGACAAACCTTGAAAACCTTATGCTGAGGGAAAGAAGGTGGACACAAAAGACCATAATATTATAAGATTCCATTTACAGCAAATGCCCAGAACAGACAAATCCAGAGAGACAGTGATTGCCAGGGACTGGGGCACTGAGGATGGAGAGTCACTGTTAATAGCATAAGGTTTCTTTTGGGGGTGATGAGAAGTTATCGAAATTAAACAATAGTGATATTTGTTCAACCTCACAAATATACTGAAAACCACTGAATTGTAAATTTTAAATGATGAATTTATGGTATGTGAATTATATCTCAATTTAAAAAGCAAGAAGACTGGGACACCTGGGTGGCTCAGTGGGTTAAGCCTCTGCCTTCAGCTCAGGTCATGATCTTAGGGTCCTGGGATCGAGTCCCGCATCAGGGTCTCTGCTCAGCAGGGAGCCTGCTTTGTCCTCTCTCTCTCTGCCTACTTGTGATCTCTCTCTGTCAAATAAATAAATAAAATCTTTTAAAAAAATAAAATAAAAAGCAAGAAGACTTATGGTTCACAAAGGTAGACCTGTGATATCTATAACTTTTACTGTGGGACACAGAGCTTAATAACTTCCAAATTTGCAAAATCATACCAGAAGCTCTTACGAAGGTTTTAAAACTTAGATCTATGGAAACAAATGCAGCATTTAGCTTCCTGCCAAATGTTTCTTCATAAACTGACATGCAGCTTTTGCAATCTCATAAGAATTTCTGAGATGAAGTATAAACATGTTAATTGGAAGAACACAACCTCAGTGCTTTCCTGCTCTAGCCTAAGAACTCGCACATCTAAGGAAGCCATTTCAATTCCTAACAAGAAGGATGACAATGTCAACAGCAATTAGGGCATGGTACTGCCAACACAGGTGTGCTAAGAGAAGTGCCCATGGTTCCATATGCGGCAGAACAGCCTGCTCCTAACTCCCAAGTCACTAAGATACAACATCAGCCAGAGGGGCAACAAGATGAGGCAGCTTCTTGATTCTAAGATCTGACTTAATATTTTAATTATTCTGAAGTCAAGAAGAAGTTTACAAATGACTTAAGATTAAGTATGATGGTATCTTTTCACTGAAATGCTGCCACTAAATTTCTGGTACAGTTTAAAATCATTTGCTATCAATGGGTAGACTACTCGAATGGTATTAGCTGCAGGCACATTTCCCAGCTCAGTCTCTCGATCAGGTATTTTAGGCCCCACATACATGATTACATTTGCATACATTTTAGCAGTCACCATGCAAAAATAGTTGAGAGGTGCTCTCTAACTAGCAAATGCTGATCAAAATATACTGCCCTTAAACCAAATCAGAAGAGATGGAAATTCTTTTCCCAAAGGGGTCTACAAATCCACATAATAGTTACTGCATTCACAAGCACCCTAACTACGAATGAAATTATTCACCTAAAACATATTACCAAGAAATTTATGTATAAAGTATGGGAAAGGAAGCACTTTAGGCAGTTATTAAATTATTTCACAATTTTGAATTTAAACATTACTTTCTGCCTGCCATACCTAATACATTTCCAAAGAGTATTTACATCATTTCGTTCAATCTTTTCTGATGCCAATCCTCTCAGAAATAAAAATAGTTAATACTTTTCTTGCCAATCTATTTTATAGCAAAGAAACAATGAAATACAGATTACGATATGTTTCTGAAACAACAGACCTGGTCAGTGTCAGGGTTAGGACTCCATTTCAAGATGTCTCTCTCGGAATCAAGCGTCTTTCCACTATGGCACGTGGCCTCTCGATGGAAATGGTGTGGAAATCATTAAGATTAAGCATTTGTACCCTTCTCATACCTTGCATGTGCTCTGCCACAGGAGGCCTTAGCAGAGGCTCCTGGTTGGATGACCCCATACAGCTCTGCCCATCCTCAACTAAATACACTCACACACACACTTCCTGTGCCTGGCGTCTGCTCTGTCCCCAAGCTTTTTGCACAGACCTGGCTCCAGGTCCTTTAGTTCCTGTTATCCC
>NC_081562.1:97557212-97565115 GCF_022355385.1 Mustela nigripes
GCTAGTCATTAACATGGCAATGACATCAAGAACAAAGCTGCTCTACCATGCAATAGAGTATAACTTTCAGCTACAAAATGACTCATTTGATCTTTACAACATCTCCCCAGTGTAGACAGGTCAAGATCATTATTCCCAACTTAAACAAAAGGCAACTGGAACACTGGGACTCATGAGATTAGACTTAGACAAAGCTGACAATTGACAGAACAAGGTCTAGAATCCACATCTTATTGGTTCAATGCTAGAGCACTTTCTAATTTAACACATAGATGGTAAGATAGTAAGTTGACATAGCACTAATTTATTCATCTATGTATTTATTCAAAAATATTTAAGTACACCGTATGCATCAGGATGTATAAAAGGTTGTGGGAGCTAGAGTAGAAAATAAAAAACATATTTTCTAGTCCCATAAACTTGAGTTTTGGGACTTAAAGTTTTGGGAGGACACAGATTTAGTAATACAAATAACTACAAAGTGTAATAATTGCTAGGAAGGAAAATAATCAAGAGCTATGAGATAATGTAACAAGGAGCCCTAACTTGGGTAAGAATTTTAGAGAAAACATCTCTGAGGAAGTTACATTTGAACTGAGGCATGAAGTCAGCCAGGTGAGGAGGAAAGGAGAAGTGTGGTTCTTGCAGAGGAAAGCAGGGAGAGGGAAACTTGTGCAAAGGCCCTGAGGCCAAAAATATCTTGGAAGATGGACTATGTGCAGGGAGATTATTCCAGAGGCAAATCATATCCTCACCAGAGAGTGTAAAGAATTTTGGCTTGGGCACCTGGGTGGCTCAGTTGGTTAAGCAGCTGCGTTCAGCTTGGGTCATGATCTCAGGGTCCTAGGATCGAGCCCTACTCAGCAAGCAGCCTGCTTCTCCCTTTCCCTCTGCCTGCTGTTCCCCTGCTTGTGCACATGTGCTCTCTCTATCAAATAAATAAATAAAACCTTAAAAAAAAAAAAAAGAATTTTGGCTTTTATCTAAAATGTAAGAGGCACTCACTGGAGGTCTATAAGCAAGGGGATGCTGTGACTTTTTAAAGATGATTTTGGCTGCTGTCCAGTCTAGAAAATGAATTGGAGGGGCACAACGATAGTGGGGAGACCACTTAGATAAAGGCAAGATGGTGGCTGGTACAGGGTGGTGGCAACATGGATGCAGAGGAGGGACCATGAAATGAGAATGAAGATTGGTCAGGAAAACTTAACCAGGGAACTGGATCTCTGAGAGTCCAAGGCGACACCTTTAACATCTTAACCTCAAGTAAATTTTCAAAGCAAGTCTTGAATCACAAGTGTTTGAAGCTGTCTAACTGGCTGTGGCAGCTGGCCATCTTTAATACAGGCATCTGTCTCCATATTACTCTGAGCCAGATATGGAAGGCATTTCTTAAACATCACTGCAATCACCTTTCTAAACTACTCCTATGAGTGGGGACCTAGCTAACTCCAGACTGCTGAGAGGCCAAGAACCACTTTCAAAGGTCAGACTATTCCCTATTTAGGAAAGTCCAAGACCAAAGCTGATAAAAATCTCATGCACAGAGGCATGCTTTCAAATGCCCTTTTCTTTCCAAGAAAATTAAGATGGCATTATCTTAAGAATAGCACAAAAACATTTATGTAGCTTCTGTGCTTTATGTTAATTTAAGAATGAAAAATAAACTGCCTTGCCATTTTCAGTCCCAATATTGAATTGTGTAACACTTGAACATTCACCCTTGGATTTCTACATGATGAGAGCTGAGATGAGGATATGTAGGCGTAGGGGAGAATCACGAAAGCTCACAGCCAAATCTCCACTCTTCTGATATCTGTCTTCTGCATGAAACAGTTACAAGTCCTACCAGCCACAGCCACATTTCCATCAGCACTGTCCTCAGGACAGGTAGTGGTCATTCAGCACCCAGGCACTGGTGAGACCCTCTTTTTTTTTTAAGTCCATACACAAGATTTAAGCCTGGAAGATAATTTATTGTTTCTTGTTTAGAGGCAACCATTTGGGGCCATATACCTAATAAGTGCCATAGACAAGGTTGGAAGTTCTTAGACAATACAGATATGACTGTAGGGAATGAAATTCTAAAACAGAAGACTGTTCATGACATCTAGAAGCTCTGATTAGACAATCCCCAAAATGAGAAGACAAGTGAGTGCTTTTATGGAAACCAACAAGGCTGCTTATGCTCAGGCAAATATCTTGAAGGATATTTGGGGACTGTAAGGTATGGACAGAAATGTTTAGTCAGGAATCTAAAGGCCAAAGTGAACTGGGCAGTATAGAAATTTTATACACAAGAAAACTGGTTTTTTTAGGGCAGGCTCTTTTGTTAAAATATCATGAATATTTTTATATAGCAAATTAAGGAAGGGCTGTGTCTGGTGCTTGGGGTTAACAGAACTTACATTTGGCTTTTTTAAGGAAATTTTCTTCAAGACAGAAAAGAAATGAATATTAAAAAGGGAGAATGAAAGTCCAAGATTGTTTAAATAAAACATGTAAAATAACAGTTAGCTGCCTCAAAATGGGTTTAAATCACCTGGCATGGTTTTATCCTGTATTTCAACATTTGGAAATTTCATTGCTACTCCACTGTTTGTGAAATTTTAAGGAAGAAATCAGGGAAACTGGGCTTTACCACGGCCTCTGAAAAGGTACTCATGATATTCTTTCTAACTCAACTGCAAATCAAGGCAGAACAATTTGAGGAATGAATAATAAGCATGTCCAAAGCATGCTGCTGAGTGCCCAGCCTGGGGTAGGGCGAGGGCTGATACATGTCCTGCCAGAGACCTCCTCCCGAGCCTGACAGATGTCATCTCTGACTTGAATGGCAACACAGAGGCTAGTTTATCACATGTGTGGCTGGGAGAAAGCAGAAGGGAGTGTCCAGTTTTTTGTCCCACTGAATCATTGATCAGTGACCTTTACAAACTGGAGAAAGAAAACAGGGATCAATGAAACTTGGGTTTCATTGAGTCAATGAACTTGGGTTACTAAAAACAAAGTACCAATAAAGGAAGGAGAGTAGAAACTTAGAAGTTGCTAGTTAATCAAAAAACAACAAACAAATATACAAACAAAAATACCTCTGCAGGTTTTAGCAGATATGCAACCTGAATATGCCTACACTTTGGGCTCCACTGATGGAAGGAAACGCAGTTTAGAAAGACGAAGGTGGGGATCCACAGTCTCGCCCTATTCAAGGCAAATGAGGCCATTTGTTGAATGATGCATCCAGTGCTTTCTGCCACTATGACAGACTATGTATGTGTCCCCTCCAAATTCGTGCACTGAAATCCTAATCCCCAGTGCGATTGCACTTTGAAAGTAGGGCCTTTGGAAGGTGATGAGGTCAGGAAGTTGGAGCCCTCATGAATAGGTTTAGTGCCCTTACAAGAGATCCCCTCCTCCTGGCAAAGACAGAGGGAAGAGAGTCCTCTACGAACCATGAAGTGGGACCTCACCAAACACCCAATCTACGGAGTCTTGATCTTGGATTCCCTAGCCTCCTGAGCTATGATGAATACATTTGGTTCTTTAAGCCATCCAGTTTATGCTATTTTTGTTATAGCAGCCTGAACTAAAACAATGAAAGGACTAGGAAAAAATATATGGAGATAAGTAATCAAGAGGGTAGAAAAGACTTAAAGCCACATTCCATGTTGATCCACTCAGGAAAAAGGCAACACAAGTAGGCGAGACCGCTGTTTGGGAAGGACGTGTTGGGATGGCTGCGGGGAGGACTTCACCTGTATGTCTTCACAAGGTGCAACTAGTCCCCAGAAAACAGAAGCCAGCTCTCCAAGGTGAAACAGGATCACCCCCTAATCTCTCAGTTCCCCATCGTGGACGGTTCACATGGCGGGGGTGGGTGTCGCTGGATGGGAATCGCATAGCAAAGCCTGGTCAGATTTGGACACATTTAATGACATCCCTCAGAAGCCTGACATTGTGTTGTACAAGGTTCAGGACTAGTTCCTAAGCGGTGCCCAGTTGCCTCCAGGCATCAGTTCCAGAGATGTAACCGTCAGCCACAGTTTCTTCTGCACCCGCTGTGGCTGCCTCAAGCACGGGATCCGGACAAGCCTGCGTCAGCCCTCATGCCCATCTTGAGGAAAAGTTTCAGTTCTTTTTGCTCCTACAAACATGCTGTTGCCCAGTTCCTTTCTTGCAGTCTCTTAGAAACAGGCGTATGCCGTTCCCTGACCTAGACTATGTATATTTTGCTCTGGTTAGAAATATAGTCCAAGCTCAGTCTGAGATAATCATTCTGAAGGCGTCTTCTTGGCCAAATCTCTTTAAATCCTGGCAGTGCCTTCCTCCCCGGACTTAGCACACTGTGTGAGCAGCCTGCTATTATGGGCTGTTCTTATGGCTGTTGCATCCCTGGATGCAGTCGTCTTCCTGGATTGGACAGACCTGACCATACTCTGAGCACATCCTTATGCAGTGAGGATGGAGCACTCTCCACAGAGGATGGCTGCCCTCCCCTAGGGAGCAGCCGGTGCAGTCAGCAGAGCTCTCTGCTCATTTCTGTGACGGCCCAAGCTACTTCTCCAACATCATTTCTCATACTACTGTATCTGTTCTTAGATGTTACTTTCAGGAACTCTGACCACTCATCACTTTTGGACCTCTCTGACGGTCTGAAATGCCTTCCCTCCCCGTTTCCCAGCACTCTGCTGAGGGGCTCACCTCACGAGCTAGCTCCCCCATGCTAATGCACCCTACCTGCTCCCATTCTCCCCGTGCATCTGTG
This sequence comes from Mustela nigripes, assembly GCF_022355385.1. Lineage (NCBI taxonomy): Eukaryota > Metazoa > Chordata > Mammalia > Carnivora > Mustelidae > Mustela > Mustela nigripes. The sequence goes on from NC_081562.1 coordinate 97,561,978, forward strand.
CCAGCAGAACCAAGGCTCTTTTGGCAATGCTCCTTTCATTCTGTCTCATGTGTTTCCAGTTCCTCAACAAGAACTTGGACTAGAGAAGACTATCAATAAACACTACATGAATGAATAATTTCCAACTGCTCAGCTCCTCCCAAATTTAAGCTCCTAGGGAAAGCATTCTGTTCCAAGGTACTGTATAACAGTAACCACTATCACTTGAGCTTACCATGAGCCAGACGCTCTGCTAAAGTCTACATGGATGGTCTCCCTTCATCTTTCCCAATCACCCATGAGCTACATATGATTATTCCCATTTTGTGAAGCAAGTGTCTTCAGGAGGGATCTGCTCAAGGTCACTCTGATAATAAGCAGACAAGCAGAGGTCCAGTCCCAGACCCTAGACCACCTACTATCTTAAAACCTTCTGCTCCTGTACAGCTATGGTGCCATTGGGGGTGGGGGGGGAGGCAGGGAAGGAAAGATTCACACCCACATCTCTGTAGGGTGAAACTGCAAAGATACACAGGAGTGGTTAACAGTCTATTAGGTCTTAAATTCCCAGTTAAGGCCATATGTGTATTACTATTATTTTTGTCTTTGCAGGGACAATAGCTCAGACATTTCAAATAGCGAAGAAGCAAGGGATAAGTCTAATGGACTCATCTAATGTCGAATGTCTAATGTCGAAAAACTAAATCTTATTTCCTTCCCACTACCTATTTCTTTTTTTAAAATATTATTTCTGCTGAAAGGAGGAAAATGTTCTTCATCCCCTCTGCCCCCATCAGGGCATCACATGCTGTGGAGATGGAAAGATCCTCTACTCATGGCTCTATCAGAGGGGAAACCTCAGGAGGAAATAATAGACCACAGTTTGATTGCTCGTTATGGAACAGCTGGTTTCAACTTAATGCTATTTTTGCTTCATTTAGCTTGTACTCAAGATGGAAGTAGCTGTAACACTTGGTGCTTTGGTTTTTAAACTGTATTTTGAGGAGCCTGAGCGTTCCTGATGGTCTTGGGGAAGAGGGTGGCTGGAGGGTGGAGTTTGAAGAAAGACTTTGGTTTGAAATAATGGTTCATCTCTTTAAAATAAACTGGAAATCTTTACTTTAAAGGTTTATGAATATTTTCCCTTATTCCTGTCACCTATGATGGCAAGTGGATTCCGCTCTGATGGAAGCAGACCTTGGGTACACAAGTCAGATTTCAATATCTAGATTGGATCCAGTCCACTTGTACCAACCTTTTGCCCTCTTGCAGGGACAGGGAAGGAAAATGGGCTATTCTAATGAGTCACTCCTTAGGAAGTAACTTCTTTTACTGTTTTCCTTCCCCATCTTCCTCCAGAGGCTGTGAAGGGTCCTCTCTCCCTCTACTTAAAATACATATAAATCCTATGATTAAACTGGGGGTTCAATACTGGTTGTACACTACCATATTCTATGGTCCTTAACAATGGTATTAATGGCTGGTCTTCTTCAGACCAATTAAACTAGACTCTTTGGGGGGTGTGGCCCCATCTTGGGGCTTTCTCAGCAACATCTCAAAGGACAATGATGGGCAGCCAGAGTGGGGAGCCTGGATTAGCGGTCTGAAGTCATCTTTGTTAGGAAACCAATGGCCAAATGTGCTTGGTGGTCTGTAAAATCCCTATTACTGCAGGTCTTTAGTATGCAAAACTTATGTTAAAAACAGACCTTTAGAGGATGTTCCTGGGTGGCTCAGACCTTGGGCATCTGCCTTCAGCTCAGGTCACGATCCCAGGGTCCTGGAATGAAGCCCCACAGCTGCTCAGAGGGGAGTCTGCTTCTCCCTCTGCCACTCTACCCTGCTCATGCTCTCCCCCAAGTAAATAAATCTTGAAAAATAAAACAAACAAAAAGACCTTTAGAGAGTAAAATGAATCTTACTCTAAGCATTCTCAATAAAAGGAGAGAAAAAGTGGTATAAATTGAACAATTTTATACACACAAAACTATACACATATACATATACACATATCTAATAGAATGTAGAGGACTAAGTAGAAAAGAGACATTTTCCCAGTAGGGAGGAACCAGGTGGTGAAACACTATTCTATATTATTTTTTTAAAAGAATCTGTAAACATCAGATATGACCAGGATTACTGGGGTGGTAAGATTATTAAATCCTCTTTTCATTTGGCTAATTCTTACCCATCCAGGAGATCTCAACTTCTGTTCTCTCTTCTGTGAAGACTTCCCTGAGCCCCATGGCTGGATTAGGGGCTTCTCCTCCCTGCCGGAGCCCGGAGGGCATGTGAGCTTGCAATCTCTCACCTGGAGAGACATGCCTAGTGCACTGGAGGGGACCCACTCCCTGATTAGCCTTCCCAATTCCATTCCCACCATGTCCTCCTCAGATCATGGATCAGCGGTAAAGTCAGAGTCAGCTGCTCCTCCACCGGGGGAGGGAAGAGAACACTGGGCCCCTCTGCAGGCGTCTGCTGCCATGGCCCTTTCACTTGCCCTCCCGCGGCTCCACCCTGGGACGTTTCTAGCTCAGCGTCCATCTTGGCCCCACAAACCTCCTCAGCCCTGTAGGTGAGACAATCCCTGCTGCAGGCACTCTTCCTGCTGTCTCAGGAGAAGCACTGTAGGTCCCTGAGTCTCACTCCTGTATGTGTGCTAAGGATCCACCACCTGTGTCTTCCACCAGACCCCTCTGGAATTCCTAGACCCAGATTTATGAGAACAGATGGTCTGCAAGCACTTTACAACCCCAGCAAGCCACAGCTCCTCCACCTCCAATGCTCCTCTTATGACCTGATCTTAATATACCGCAAGTATTCACACAGTTGCCCTAGTCAGAAAACGGGGTAAACCATACACCCTAGAATTTCCTAGAATTTCCTTTCTAGCATGTTCCTGGTTCAGATGGGCTACAAGGCAGAGTTTCTCATGAGAGCAGGAGGACTGGTCTGGGGGACGACACAGCCAGCTTCTCTAGCACACACACACCCTCTCAATGATTCCAACACTAATTTTTTTTTTAATTTTTAATTTTTTATAAACATATATTTTTATCCCCAGGGTACAGGTCTGTGAATCGCCAGGTTTACACACTGCACAGCACTCACCAAAGCACATACCCTCCCCAATGTCCATAACCCCACCCCCTTCTCCCT
>NC_081562.1:97565215-97750780 GCF_022355385.1 Mustela nigripes
CCCCCCCGCAACCCTCAGTTTGTTTTGTGAGATTAAGAGTCACTTATGGTTTGTCTCCCTCCCAATCCCATCTTGTTTCATTTATTCTTTTCCTACCCCTTAAGCCCCCATGTTGCATCACCACTTCCTCATATCAGGGAGATCATATGATAGTTGTCTTTCTCCGCTTGACTTATTTGGATAAGCATGATACGCTCTAGTTCCATCCGTGTTGTCGCAAATGGCAAGATTTCATTTCTTTTGATGGCTGCATAGTATTGCATTGTGTATATATACCACATCTTCTTGATCCATTCATCTGTTGATGGACATCTAGGTTCTTTCCATAGTTTGGCTATTGTGGACATTGCTGCTAGAAACATCCTGGTGCATGTGCCCCTTTGGATCACTACGTTTGTATCTTTAGGGTAAATACCCAGTAATGCAATTGCTGGGTCATAGGGCAGTTCTATTTTCAACATTTTGAGGATCCTCCATGCTGTTTTCCAGAGTGGCTGCACCAGCTTGCATTCCCACCAACAGTGTAGGAGGGTTCCCCTTTCTCCGCATCCTCGCCAGCATCTGTCATTTCCTGACTTGTTGATTTTAGCCATTCTGACTGGTGTGAGGTGGTAACTTATTGTGGTTTTGATTTGTATTTCCCTGATGCCGAGTGATATGGAGCACTTTTTCATGTGTCTGTTGGCCATCTGGATGTCTTCTTTGCAGAAATGTCTGTTCATGTCCTCTGCCCATTTCTTGATTGGAATCAGGAAACCAACACTAATTTTTTTGAAGATTTGAGAGAGACCAAATGGATTTGCATGCCCAGGCATGCGCATGAGTGGGGGGGAGGGACACGGGGAGAGGGAGACTCCCTGCTGAGCGCAGAGCCTGATATGGGCCTTGATCTCACAACCCTGAGAACATGACCTGAGGCAAAATCAAGAGTCAAAATCAAGAATCACCGGATGTTCAAACTAAGCCACCCAGGCGTCCCTTCTGATGCTGATTTATGTGCTGCTGTGAAGGGATTTTGCAGATTGAATTAAAGTCCCTAAGGAGCTGAATTTAAAGGAGGTTATCCTGGGTGAGCCGACTGAATCAGTGGAAGGTATAGAGAGGGCATGAGGGAGGGAAGGAGAAAAAGAGAGGGAAAGGGAAGATGAGAGGAAGGAAAGTTAAGGAAGAAAGGAGAGGGAAGGAGGGAAACAAAAGGAGGAAGAGGGAGGGAGAGGAGACGGAGGGCAGGGAGAGTGCAGGATGCACCCTGAGAAAAAGCGGGGAAAGAGGAGGCAGGAAGGATAATATTGAGGGAGAGAGGAAGGAGGATGGTTGCCCACGGGGACCCAGCTTGCTTAGCCAGCCCTCAACAGCAGAAGCAATCCCTTGCAGAAATCCCGACCCCAGGCGGTGCCTGGGTGGCTCAGTGGGTTAAGCCTCTGGCTTCCGCTCGGGTCATGATCTCGGGTTCTGGGATCGAGCCCCACATTGAGCCCCACATCGAGCCACATAGAGCCTGGAGCCTGGCATCGGTCTCACTGCTCAGCAGGGAGCCTGCTTCCCCGTCTGCCTCTACCTGCCTCTCTGCCTACTTGTGATCTCTCTCTCTCTCTCTGTCAAATAAATAAATAATCCATTAAAAAAAAAGAGAAGAAATCCCTTCCCTTCGTATATATGTAGATATCCACCTACTACCTACCTGCTTCTTCTGCTTCTCCCCTCAAACTCTGATTATCAACATTTCCTCCCCCACCCACCCCCACCCTAAATCAAGTTGATTCTAACTCCTCAACAGTTCTCGGATTTAGTCCTCCCTTCTTGGACACCTGTCACCCCCTGCTTCAAGCTGTCATCTCTTGTTTGGCATAATGCAAAGACCACGTAACTGGTCTACCTGCCTCCAGTTTCTCTCCCTACCAATCCACCCTCTAGAGCATCTCTGGCCAAGAGAAACTGGAGATGACAGAGATATTCTAGACTTGCACTGTCCAATATAAAAGCCACTAGTAACCTAGGGCTATGAGCCCCTAAAATATAGCCTGTGAGACTGAGGAACCAGCATTTGAGTTTGTGTGGGTTACTTTCTATTATTCTAAGTTTTTATCTAAATTCCAGATAACATACAGTGTAATATTAGTTTCAAGTGTACATTATAGCAATTCAACACTTCTATACATTACCCTGGGCTCATCACAAGTGCCCTCCTTAATCCCCATCGTGGATTTCATCCATCCCCCCCACCGCCCTACCATCTGGTAACCGTCAGTTTGTTCTCGATAGTTAAGAGTCTGTTTCTTGGTTTGCATCTTGTCTTCTTCACTTTGCTGGTTTGTTTCTTAAATTTCAGATAGGTGTAAAATCATATGACTATTTTAGTTAATTTATGTTTAAATAGAAATAGCTACATATGGCTAGTAGTCACTGTATTTAATAGCACTGTTTTTGATGACCATTTTGCATTTTTATTGTTCTAAAAATGCAAATAAACATGACACTCTAGAAGACAATATCGGACAAATAAGATTTCTCAAAAAAAAAAGGGGGTCAAACACTAGAAAATGTTTTTAATATGCAATAATGAGGAAAGCTATCTCTAATGGTTAGCTCTGTGTCTTGAAACTCTACATTTTATTCAAGACCTACTGGGTGCCAGGTGCCCTGCTATAATTTGGAGTAAATTGGGCAGTCCTGCTTCTTGCCACCTCAGGAAGGCTTTATGTCTAAATTAATTAACAGTGCAAGCGGTACCTGTCTTTTGTGTGGTGAGAGGCAGAACCGGGAGCAGAAGTGGGTGAGGCAACCAGGGCCTTGCCCCCAGGGCACTGCAGGGAATCCCAGACAACAGGACAACCAAACCCAAACCTAAGGGAAATATTTCCTTTTTATAATTTTTTTTATGGTTTCAGATGTTTTTATAATAAGAAAAAAGTCCGACTTCAGAAATGCAAGTTTGATGTCAATTCTATTTAAAAATTCTTTCAGAAATGAGGGCACCTGGATGGATCAGTCAGAAGAGTGTGCAACTCTTGATCTCGGGATTGTGAGTTCAAGCCCCATGTTGGGTGTAGAGATTACTTAAATAAACTCAAAAAAAAAAAAAAAAGTTATTCGGAAGTACCGGACAATTTCCTGAACTCTCTCTCAGACATGCCCCAATGCAGTTCCACATCTCAGTGCCTTTGCACCTGAGGCTTCTACAGCTTCCACCCCTCCCCTGCCACTCAACAGCTCTATCTGCTTGGTAAACATCTACTTAACCTCTGAAACAGCCTAAATATCTCTTCTGTGGGATTCTTCATTTAATCCCTAAGAAAGAATCTCTGTATTATATTTATTTCTGTGAGTGTCCTTCACTAAAACTTACTCTCCTTGAGGTCAGGAATAGTTTTTAACATCCATCACCTGGCCCTCAGCCTGGTTGCTTATAAGAAAGGACCTTGTACCACCACCCCTCTGTGTATCAGGCTCATTTCTGCCTACCTCCAACTCCCCTCCTGGAGATGCAAGGTGGGAGGAGACCCTGCTAATGTGTTCCCTCTGAACACATGACAATGACAGGCCACCATTACCAGTTACAGGATCAGTGGGCCCTATGAAGCAGGAACACATGCCTCCCAACTGAACCAGTGTTGTTCCCAGCCCAAGATCTCCGCTTCCCTGTGGCTGGCTAAATGGACAATGTGCCCCTTTGAGCGCTCTGTCCCCTCTCTCCCACAGTCACCTCTACCTGGGCCAGTCCCAACTTTTGAACTGGAGGGAGCAACCTTTATTCTAACTCAGCATTGGGGTGCTGGATGCTTGTGAAGCTTCCAAAAAGTGGCACTCTGATCCGAATGGTAGAAAGGCTCCCCAGAGCCTTACAGTGAGGTATGGGGGGTTGGGCAGGGCACAATCTGGGCATTTCTTGGATCAATTCCATCAGAACAGCACCTAGATTCCACCCTTCTGGGATATGAGCAAGACAACAGATCGGGTTTAAAAAGACTAGCCACACTGACAGGGAGAATATAGAAGGAAAAAGAAGGTCTAGATTCCAATAGAGGCAACAGCAAAACCCCTTGGACCCGTCTGATCTAACGGTGCGAACCCTGTCTCCTGTGAAACGAAGGTCCAGAGCATAGGGTCACGGTCATGATCACATGGCAGTCCGAGCAATGGAAAATATCTCACCAGGCCTCAAAACAACAATTCAAAGCTCAGGAGTTAGGCAGGAGAGGAGGTGTTTCTTCACCTCAGCACAACCTTCTCAGACAGCTGCATCTTGGGCAGGGAGAAGAGGGAATAGGACAACAAGCTCGAGGCCCGTTCCACAGACTCCCAGCACCCTGCGGCAGCTCTACGCGGGTGTGACATCCCACCCGGGGTCACCCCTCAGACAGACATGGGACCTCACAGACAAACACCAAGCCCTGAAATGGCCCATGCCACATGCAGTGTTCACATGACAAACTGGTACTCAAACATGCAGAGTACACCCCTCCCCCAAATCAGGGAGATGAAATCCTTTACAGACAGCTGATTGCTCATCATGAACTAGCAGGTAGAACTTTACGTTGACTGGTGAGGAACGGAAGCATTCGGGTATTACATGTCGTGGCTGGATCCCGGGACAGAAAAAGGACACCGACGGAAAACAGGCGAAAGCTAAATGAGGCCTGTACTTAACAGTGCCGTGCTCTGTTTGTTTTCTGTTCCTCCATAACAAACGATGACCACAAAACAACACACTGTTACCAATGATTTAAAGCAAGACACATTTATTATCTTAGATTGTGGTAGATCAGAAGTCTGGGTGCAGTGTAGCTGGAGCTCACCAGGCTGAAATCAAGGTTGGGCTCGCCCAGGATTTCCGTTGGAGATCAGGGTCCTTATCCAAGCTCATTATGGGAAGAACATAATTTCTTACAGCGGTAGGACTGAGGTCCCTGTTTTCTTTTTGGCTGTTGGCCTTAGGATGGTTTCAGCTCCTAGAGGTCACCCTCGGTTTCTATCCACATGGCCCCCGACATGAGCAGTTCACAACGGGCTGTTTGCTTTCTTCTAGGCCAGCAAGAGTATGTCTGCCATTGCTTCTTAAGTCTGTTAAGGCCTTAAAGGATTGGGTCATGCCAGCCCAGGATAATCTCTACCTGGTAGCTGATTACTCAGTTGATTAGGACCCTTGGTTATACCCGCAAAACCTCCTGCCATTTAAGATACCGTGATTATACTGTGCTCTCCCATCATACTCACAAGCCCTGCCCACACTCAAGGGAAGGGAATGAAGCAGGGCACGGGGGTTTGGGAGGAAACTTGGGACCATCTTAGAATTCTGCTTACCACAGGTACCAGTGTTAATCTCTTAGTTTTGAAGATTGTTATTATGATGACATAAGATGTTAACAATAAGGGAAACAGGACAACTCTGAAGCAATTCTTTTGGTACCTTCAAAAGAAAAACTTAAAAACATGGAATAAAAATCATGCACTTTGGAATGACCTCATAGTGTGTCAAGGGAATTCTTACAAAAAGGCAATGTAAAAAAGTCAATTGAACATCTACAGTCAATATTTATTTCAACTCTAGAAGCCTCTCATTAATGAACTGCCTTTGGTTAGATTGGTTTATGTTTCACCACTATTATCCTTGGGCCTTTATATTGCATATGGCTCCTGATATTTTTTTAAGATTTTTATTTATTTATTTGATAGAGAGAGAGATCACAAGTAGGCAGAGAGGCAGGTAGAGAGAGAGGGGGAAGCAGGCTTCCCGCTGAGCAGAGAGCCCAACGTGGGGCTCGATCCCAGGACCCTGAGATCATGACCCGAGCCGAAGGCAGAGGCTTAAACCACTGAGCCACCCAGGCGCCCCTGGCTCCTGATATTTTAATCACCATTATTATCCTTAGTGAGCAAGTCTTATGTTATACACACTTACACATATATAATTTCTCGCTGTATTAACTTTTGAGTGTTAACTGCTGATAATAACTCCTGCAATTAACTTGCAAACCATGTGTACTATGCTATCAAAAAACAATGTGTTAATAATACAATTATTTTGGATATACCCAGTTTCATATAACTGGGTAGTCTGATTCAAGTTCTATGACTGGAAAAATGCCATATATACATACATACATACATATATATATATATATATTTTTTTTTTTTTTTTTTAATCTCTACACCCAATGTGGGGCTCAAACTTACAACCTCAAGATCAAGAGTTGCATGCTTTTCTGACCGAGCTAGCCTGATGTCCCAGAAGTACAGTATTTTTTAACAACAAGTAACAAAACTGAACACTATCACTAAAAGAATACAGTCAATCTGGGAGAAGTGTCTGTACTCCCTCATAAGTGTAGTTATCAAAGTATAAAGCCTCATTTTCTAAACTTGCTGGTTAAAATATGTTACTGGCACTGTCAATCAAACAGAAAAACAACTACGTCAGCAGATTTCTGAATGTTTACCCCCAAGTATTTTATTGTCAGAAGTGACATATTAAGGAAAGTAAATCTCATCACAAATGTTTCAATCTAGCAATGTTTTAAAATAGCTGTCACATACAGAGTACTTGGAATTTTCTCATCTTCAAATGAGGAAGGTGCCATATCAAGCCAAGGTCCTTACATACAGCCTCTGAACTCAGTCGCTCGATCTCAGGCCAGTTCAGTGTCTCCCTCCCTGTCCCCCATAGAGTCCATCTTCCTTGTTTCTGGTTCAGCTCGTCACTTTCAGGCAGTCACACTGCTCTTCCTGTCCCTTTTACCTCCAACCTACTGATGGGTTGACCTTCCCCTTTCTAAATGGCAACGTGATCCCTCCAGTCAAAACCACCAAAAGAGACCCTTTCAGCAGTTCCTGCCTGACCTTGCTGCTGGTGATCCTATTCGGTTCTGCACATCACATACTTCTCCCTGATTTTCAATGCCTCAGTTTCTCCAGAACAAACTCAGTCCCCACGCTACTATGTCAGGCTCCCTGGCCTTGGATTCTGTTTCCCCGTCTCTGGTTAACAACCCCAAACCTGGGGAATCTTGTGTCGAGGTTCCACACAAAGAAAGGGACAAAATGCAAGGGTAACCAGAATAAAACCACCTCTGTGGTCTGCAAACCCCTACATTTTACTGGCCTCCATGGCTGTTAACCTTTCTAGTCCTGAGCCACAGACTCAAACAGGAATTACCAGGAGACATTCGTAATTCAAAATCAGCTCCCTCTGGCAGACTCCCTACCTCCCTGGTTAGGAGTCAGTATAAATGAGGCTCTGATCAGGAACCTCTCCTTAACTCTTGAAAATACTGCAGAATCTGTGCTACAGCAATAACTGTCCAACAAAAATCTTTAGACTCTTTGGCCAAGGCTGTTCTTGATAGCGGGATGGCCCCTGAGTATCTTCTAACTAAACACAGAGAGAGAACCCCGCTTGCGGTCTCTGGATTAACACTTGTGCAGAAGCTGAGACTCAGGTACCTAGGATCACTGAACAAGCCACTTGGCTTAAGAAAGGGACTCCTGAGGTGCCTGTTAACTCAGATGGTTGAGCATCTGTCTCTTGGTTTGGGCTCAGGTCAAGATCTCATGGGATCAAGCCCCTCGTGGGCCTCTGCAGTCAGCAGGGAATCTGCTTGAGAGACCTCTCTCTCTCTCTGTCCCTCCCACTGTTCATTCTCTCAAATAAATAAATCAATCTAAAAAAAAAAAAGAGGAAAGAAGGAAGAAAGAGACTCCTTCAATAGGGTCTTTGTCTGGCTTAAATGATTTTGATTGGATGTGTCTTGGGGACCATGACTCCAAAGTGCTTGCCAGACAATGGGAACTATCCTGCTTGTAACAGTCACGTAGTCTCTCCGGCACACATCCTCTCTCAGAGGCTTTAAATGCATGTTCACAGCCATTAACTACCAAGTAAATGATCTCCCTAAGACTGGAAGGTCAGAAAAGGAATGAAGAGAAAAACCAAAGAGAACCTGAAGTCGTGACCTGCAAATACCGCAAGGAAGATCAGCAAAAACCTTAAGAGCCTCAGAATGCTAGCTGGGAGTGGTGCCAATGCATGCAATTTTTATCACATCTCTCAGCAAAGCTGAGAGTCTGATCAAAAGTGGGGAATTGTTAAAAATAAAGGCACTTGTGCTATGTGCATGCCACCAAACTGAGTACCAGTTTCAACCTCTCCCAGCCGGTCAATCTTGAATTACTTGGTCAGCACCAGTGTGGTCATCTGCCTGACGGGACCCCTGCCATCCCACTAAAGGAAGGTGACCTTGCCCAAAACAATCCACTATTTGCTAGTAACTTCCCTGTCTGGCTCCCTTCTGCCCATAAGTCTTTCATTTTGTACAGCTATTCAGAGCTCCTCTCTGCCAGATGGGATGCTGCCCAATTCATGAATCATGGAATAAATCCAAAAAGATCTTTAAAATGTAGTTGGTTGAATTTTGTTTTTTAACACAGGCCAAGGTGAGGACAGTGTTCCAGGCTTGAGGGATTGCCAACTACAGAAGCCTGAAGTAGAGGCAGGTTTAGTACAAAGAATAGAAAGGAGGTATGGGGACAGGCAAGCCTAACATGGGCCACTTTGGTATATTGATTATTTTAAATAAAAGTTAATTAAGAGACAGCTTATACAAGTAGAGCACTCAGACCTTCCTGCTCTGTCTCCCCAGAAAGCAGGAAATAACTTTGTCATCTGAAATTTATCTATATTGTATAAATTTAATTCTTAGTCTAGAGGAAGATCTGAGGGTAGAGAAGAATTAATTTTTCCCTCCTTTCAGAGACCAGTGTGACTGGAGCCCATCAGCCTCAAAGGGGTCAGGAAGCCACTGATGGGATTTCAAGCCATAGTGACCCAATATAATTAACATCCATAATGATCATTCTGGGAACTGAATGAAGAAAAGGTTGTCTGAGTGGGTGCAAGGAAACAAGTTAGGAAGTTCTAGTAGGAGTCTAGAAGAGGGATATCAAGCACAATGAAGGAGAGAATGGGATCAGGACAAGATTTAGAGCCAAAAGAATGTGCCGGTAGGGGGAAGAGTGGTGAGGTAAAGAGCAGTGCACAATGCCTGAGTATTTGACTTGATCATCCAGGTGGCTGGTGGTTCCATTTACTGAAATTTATAAAATAGAAGGAGGGGCAGGATTCAGGGAAAAGGGAACAAAGACACTGAAACCAAGAGTTCTACCCATGATGAGGAAGCCAATAGGAGTCAAACGGTTGTTTCTACCCATGATGAGGAAGCCAATAAGAGTCAAACGGTTGTTTCTGTAAGGATCTGGGCTCAGCCCTGCAGACAGTTGGCAGTATTAGCATATCAATGGTATCTAAAGACAATGGAGTAGAAAGCCTAGAACCCAGGTCTGGTCCATCAAACAAGAGGAAGAGCAAGCAAAGGAAATTTGGGAAGTAACATCCCAGTGAGGGAGAAGAAAATCAGGAGGGCACTACCTGAGAAGCCAATACGAGAACAGAATATTTCAAGGAGGGAGTAAGCCACTGAGCCACATGCTGTTAAATAAATCTTGTGGGGACTGCTGTTTTTGCAATGTGGAAGTCACTGGTGAGGTTATGCAAAGAAGTTTCAAAGGCAGGTTAGAAGGAATCCAAAGAAGGGTAGAGAGAGGAGAGAATAAAATATAAGTAGAATCAGGATGGGCAAACAACTTTTGAGGCATTTACTTAATTATTTCATTTAATTCCCATAATTAATATCACTTCACAACTAAAACATCACTTGCCTAAAATCTTATAAGTGATGCAAGGGGGATGCAGCCAAGATTAGAAACCCACAATGAGATTCCAGAGCTCACATTCTTAAATGTTAATGTGGAATTTGGGGAAGTTGAATGATATGAAAGAGGGTTTGTAGTCACCTATGCCCATGGGTTTTAAACTAAACTGCCCATAAGCTCTAGCAACACCTCTCTAGAATGATGGCCTGAACTGTTGACAAGGATTGGTTGCCTGGCCACGTGCAGCCTGAACCTACAACCATTCTAGAGCTAGAATTTCAAAATTTCAAAATCTCAAAGTTCTCAATATTGAAGACTCATTATTGTCAAGATATAAGTTTTTCCTGACTTGATCTATAGATTCAATGCAATCCCAACCCAAATCCCAGCAAGTTATTTTATCAGTATCAACAAGGTGATTCTAAAGTTCATCTGGAAATAGATGCAAAAGACGCAGAGTAGCCAACATAATATTGCAGTAAAAGAACAAAATTGAAAGACTAACACTATGCAACTTCAAGACCTACTAAAAAAACTACAGCAGTCAAGATAATATGGGATTGGAGAAAGAACAAAAAGTAGATCAACTGAGTTGGAGTAGGGAAACCAGATATCGACCCACATAATCAACTGACTTTTGACAAAGGAACAAAGGTAATACAGTGGAGCAAAAATGGTCTTTTCAACAAATGGTGCTGGAACAATTTCACATACCCCTGCAAAAATCAGTCCAGAGGGGCACCTGGGTGGTTCAGTAGGTTAAGCCTCTGCCTTCGGCTCAGGTCATGATCCTGGAGTCCTGGGATCCAGCCCCCCATGAGGCTCTTTGCTAAGCAGGAAGCCTGCTTCCTCCTTTCTCTCTCTGCCTGCCTCTCTGCCTACTTGTGATCTCTCTATCTCTCTGTGTCAAATAAATAAATAAAATCTTAAAAAAAAAATAACAATCCAGAATCAGAGCTTACATCCTTTACAAAAACTAACTCAAAATGGATCACAGATCTACATGTAAAATACAAGACTATAAAACTCCTAGATGTGGGGCACCTGGGTGGCTCAGTGGGTTAAAGCCTCTGCCTTCGGCTCAGGTCATGATCCTGGAGTCCTGGGATCGAGCCCTGCATCGGGCTCTCTGCTTAGCAGGGAGCCTGCTTCCTCCTCTCTCTCTCTCTGCCTGCCTCTCTGCCTACTTGTGATCTCTGTCTGTCAAATAAATAAATAAAATCTTTAAAAAAATAAAAAATAAAAAAAATAAAACTCCTAGATGTAACAAAGGAGAAAACGTAGATAACCTTGGGTTTGGTGATGACTTTTTAGATATAACACCAAAGGCATGATCCATGAAAGAAAGAATCCATAAGCTGGACTTCATTAAAATGTAAAATCTCTGCTCTGCAAAAGGCACGGTCAAGACAATGAGAAGACAAACCACAGACTGGCAAAAAATACCTGCAAGAAAGATATCTATAGAGGAAAATTACCCAACATATACAAAGAACACTTAAAACTCAATAACAAAGATATTAAATACATATTAAAAACAAACAATATGATTTTTAAAATGGGCCAAAAACCTTACCAGACACCTCATCAAAGAAGATAAACAAATGATAAATAAATATATGAAAAAGTGTTCCACATCATATGTCATCATGGAAATGCAAATTAAATCAACAACGAAGATGCCACTAAGCACTTACCAGAACAGCCAAATTCTAGAACACTGACAATACTTAATGCTGGTGAGGATGGAGAGCAACAGGAACTCTTAATTCATTGCTGGTGGAAACGCAAAATGGCACAATTACTTCTGTAGATAGTTGGGTAGTTTCTTACAAAACTAAGCATAGTTTTATCATACTATCTGAAATCACAATCCCTGGTACCCATGTAGTTGATGACTTAGGCCCAAACAGAAACCTACACCTGAGGCTTCCAGTGGCTTTATTCCTAACTGCCAAACCGTGGAAGCAACTGAGATGTTCTTGTGTAGTGAGTAGGTAAGCAGTAGCACATACATAATAATGGAATATTATTCAGTGCTAAAAAGAAATGAGAGATCAAACTGTGAAAAGATATGGAGGAAACTTAAATGCTTATTATTAAGTAAAAGAAGCCAATCTGAATATATTTGTCTCAGTCCAACTATATAACATTCTAGAAAAGGTAAAACTATGAAGACAAGATCAATGGTTGCCACTAGTTGGGAGGAGGGATGAATCAGTGGAGCTCAGAGGATTTTTTAGGGCAGTGAAACTATTCTGTGCGATACTGTAGTGGTGAATACATGTCATTAAACATTTGTCAAAACTCACAGAATGTACAACATCAAGAGTGAACTCTAATATAAACTATGAACTTCCGGTGACAATGTTGTGTTTAAGTTCGTCAATTGTAACAAATGTTCATCAATTTTAACAAATCGTAACAATTGTAACAAATGTTGGTGCTGTTGAGAATGGGGGAGGCTGTGCATGCTTGGGGGCAGAAAGTTTATGGGAAATCTCTACCTTCGTCTCAATTTTGCTGTGAACTGAAAACTGCTTTCAAAAAATAAAGTCTGCTTTTTAAAAAAATCAAGTTTTTTGGACATTTACCTCCTACAGGCATTGTTGTAAAAACGAGGATGAATTTCAAGCAGTCCCTGAAAGGTAAATAGCCATTAACAACTGAAGGCTTCACCTTACCTTGAAATATCTTGAAATACCTTATCTTTCAATAGTTATTCATGGAAACTATATATTACACTCAGCACTCACTAATTAGCTGGGGACACATACATGAAACAGCAAAAAATAAGCCTAATACTTAATTCCTTTAAGTATTGGAATTTGAAGCTTATTGTTTTATAAAAGGGATGTAAGAGCTTAATTATATGTTCTTATTCATGCTTTCTGTGAGAATGCCTTTTGAAATGCATGCTGAAACACCTAGATTGAAAACTCCATGAAATCAGCTACTTTAGGCTCAATGCCCAAAACGTATTTACTTGGTCTAAGATGCAGTCAATTGTAAAATGAGCCATCCATTTGCACATTTTAAAAAAATGCCACCAAATGCGATCATAGAATGCTTTTTCTTGTTACTTAGAATTATTTTATAATTATTGCCAAAGCTTTTAGGTAATTAGATTTATCTTCTCTCTTATATATCTATATTAAAAAATATATACTTTTAATATTTTTATAGAAATAAAATATATAACATATATTTATATATAAATATATATATTATATATTAAATATATATGTGTGTATATATACACACATACATACATATATATTGGTTAAAGTATTCCCAACACATCTTCACAGGCCAAGTTTGACTCTTTCGAATCACTTCAACTCAGTTGCTGATGTCCGTATTTTTTCCACCTGATACTCCATTGTTGTCTCTGAGACATTCTTCCAATTGCCAGATACTCAATAACACCCAGTTTAAGGCTGGTACTGTCTTGTTCTCACCAGGTGTCAGAACCGAAGGCCCTAACGTCTCTGGAGGACTCTCTTGGGAACTGTTTCACAGCTTAACATTCACATATAGTTGTAACTTTTAGTCGTCAGCAATTGTGGGAAATATAACAGCAGTAGCTGCTTTCTGTAGCCCATGCTCATGACTTTGATCTCTTCAGCACCTTTAACATTACAGAAAAATTTCAGAGCCTTTCCAAGAATGCCAGAGTTATATCATCATTTCCTATCTGTCCAAAGTCAATTTTCCTTCAAATCACAAATCACCAGGAAATAAGCAGCTACAGTTCTAAGTTGGCAGAAGGTTTGATAAATTGACGTCCTATGCCTCAATAACAGTCCTTTACAACTTATGAATTGGATGCGACAGGCACTTGGGCTTTGAAATGCCTTTCATCTGTTTGAAGGGATTACTGATTACTCCTACGCTAGAGGTGCATAATGTATCACCTGGAAGGCAGTACTTCTGCTCTAACTCTGAAACACAGCTTCAGCTCCCTATAACCTGTCCCAAGCCCCATCCCCCCCACTCTAGACTATTTGCCAAATAATGGTAACTGTGCTTATTCCTCCAATAAAAATTTGCTTCACTAGTACCAAATTTACATCTTGTTGCTGTTTCTATGACTTTGTATGTGCAAAATACTTTTTATTTGAGTGTTGAATTGTAATTTTTTTTTTAAGATTGTATTCATTTATTTGAGAGAGCGAGCGAGAGCTCACATGAGCAGGAGGAGCAGAGGGGGAGGGAAGAGTCCAAACAGACTTGACGCTGAGCACGGTGCCCGACCCAAGATTGTGACTGGAGCCAAACCAAGAGTGGGACACTCAACCCACGAAGCCGGGCGGGCCATCCCATGAACCGTGAATATTTTCGATGATCTTTTTTATGAAATTAACTTGGACATGTATATGACCAACAATATATATGAACATAATCACTATGTCCACACCTGCAAAATCACAGGTAATGACAATGCATCAGCACTTTCTAGCCGATGGGGATAACAGGCTAGCACAGTAGGAAACGTCCTGATTTCCAAGAGAGTAAAACATGAGAGAAAAATACACGTCAGAATCAATGGAACACGGTGTCTGGGGCATCAATGAACAACTTATGAATTGGACGCGACAGGCACTTGGGCTTTGAAAATGCCGTTCATCTGTTTGAAGGGATTACTGATTACTCTTTTATGCAAAAAACCATTTCCAAAGATGAACACCAGAAATCCCTTTCTTCCTTGTGTGTGCATGCCCATCCTCCAATCAAGAGACAAATTCACTTCCCCACCACCTGCTTCAATCTGGGTTGGCCCTGTGGCTTGCTGTCACTAGCAGAACGTGGCAGAGCAGCCAGGGTCCCTGTCGGATGATTGCCCAGCCCAGCTAAAAGCCTCACTCCCCTTCTGCTTCTACCCACTATGCCTCACAAGTAAAAGAGCTATACTATGTAGCACACAGTTAGCCTTAAATGGAAACAGTAGGTCACTTCTGCATTTCCTTACCTTCAGATTCATCATGGACACAAGATGCCCAAGGTTAATCAAATGAAATATTATAGATGTCTGAAATGGAAGTGAACTCTGTTTTCTCCTTAAAACTGATCTGCTTATCAAAGCAATGTTTTCTAAGTTAATTAAGTTTGGAGCAGCAAGTCCTCCATGAGGACACTTTTGATTAATTCTTAATTATGAATGCCCACGTATGTTCTCCAAGTGGGCAAAAATGTACAGTGTGAGGAGATAAAGAAAAAAAGGCACAGACGACTTAAAAACACACCACTTCTGTTTCTGTTACTTTTAAAATTTATCAAATGTTATAAAATGGCTTAAAAATATCTACTTTTAGGGTGGTTTTCAAAACAGCAAGAACATACACAAATCACAGCACACTTATCATTTAATTTGATCCTCTTTGTCCTTATGTGTTGCTAAGAGACTGTCTTTTTCAAGGCTTAAATACACAGATCTTTCCAAATTTGGAAAATGGGAGAACTTACAAGAAAACTTCAAAAATGCAGCCAGTCAGAAATAAAAATGTATTTGGTAATGATCAACCCACATTTCTCCAAACGACTTCCTGAAATGTATTACTGAGTGCCTGAGCAATTCACACAAACTTAACAATTTACCATCTCAGGTTAGGGATAAACTCTAACCAAACCATCAGTATGTGGAGCAGGGAAAAAGAACCCCTATTAACAGCAATGCATGCTATAACTAATATTCTTTTAAGATTGTATTTATTTATTTGAGAGAGAGACAGTGAAAGAGCATGAGCGAGGAGAAGATCAGAGGGAGAATCAGACTCCCCGTGGAGCTGGGAGCCCAATGCGGGACTCGATCCCTGGACTCCAGGATCATGACCTGAGCCTGAGGAAGTTTGCTCCAACCAACTGAGCTACCCAGGCACCCTATAACTAATATTCTTATTCCTTATTTTAGAAATCAGGGCATACAATACATCATATTGTTAAACATATACATTATAGGATCATGGTATGACAAGAGACTTTGTTCTTTTCCTTAAAACTGCCTCAGTGTGCTTATGTATTTGTTCATGGTTTATTAACCTCCTGACGTGTAGCCTGGGAAAATAAAAGGTAGTAGGTGCCCCTGATCACTGAAGGTCAAAAGATCCCAGCACAACTGATAACAGAATATAAATCAATGGGGAAACAGCTAAATTTACAAGAAGGTGATAGATAAGCCTTCGAGGCACACCTCTCCTTTTCAAAAGGCTGTATTTTCACAACATTTTAAAATATCGAAGTACTAGAAGAGCTTCTATAGCGGTACCTACCACTAACCACAGGGAACCTTAGGGAGAGGCCAACTTTGCTGAGAGAAAAATCAATAGCCTTTATTTGTATAAAGCCACCCAACGAGATGCACCCAGCAAGACCACGGAGCTCCAAGGACCCTGCAACCCAGCAAGCACAACCATCCAGATGGTCCACAAGATGTAGCAGGACTAAGAAGAGCCAAGTGGTCCCGAGTCTGCCACTCGGGTAAGTTGTTCAATTTCTCTGACTACCCATTTCCTCATCTGGGTAGGAAAGCAGTGTGCAGAGGGCACGAGGGGTGGGCAGGGAGCTAGGGCCTTCTGAGCATCTCCTACACAGCCAAGTCTGTACACTGTACCCTCTAGGCTGCCCACCAGTTCTCAACCTGACAAAGAGGGAAGCAAGGCCACGGGAGGTAGTATGGACGGGAAAGTTTACCTCACCAATTCTGTCTCCAGAGATGGAAGCCAATGGGCGATGTCTGTCTCAGTGCTCCCATATATTTCTATCTCCAGAAGCCATGATGTTGCTTCCAAGACCCTTTTCAATCCTGCGCTCTCTGGCACCGTCTCTGGCTTGCCCCTCCTACCCCCACCAATACCTGTACCCAGAAAGGCTCCTCAGCTTTCTCAAGGCCAGTGAAAATCCCACATCTAGAGAACATGTAGAAGTTGAGAGGCTACAAAATGTCAAGGCTTTTAAGTTTGTTTAAGTAAACATACTTAAATTTAACATTAAAGACTATCCACCTCTCTGTCCACACGGCCAGGTATATTTTTGTGACAGGTGCTTTGCTTAGAATGGAGCAGAGCGGAAACTCTTGTCCCACAAGCATGGTGCCCTCTCAGCACAGTGGAGAGCTCTCTGCTGAAAGCGAACATTCACACTCCCCGATACCATATGTCCCCAGAGGCACTGGCCAAATCTCCAAAGCCACGTTCTCAAAACCATAAGGAGGTGAGCTTAACATTTATCATGAGAAAATGATCACTATCAGCAACCAAATTCAAACAGTTCTATTTCTATTTTTAAAGTCACCTGAATTAGAAGACAAGACTGAGGAACATAAATAATGGGACCCGCCGTCTAGTTTCGTAAAAAGCTTGCCATGTCACAGATAAAATCCAAAGCCCGCCAAAGAGAAAGTGTGAGTTTATGCCCTCAGGCAACACAGGCCTTCTGGGTAAAATTATGTTTTAGCACTGACAGGAGCTGCCAGTGGTTCTTGCTCTAAAATTATCTACGTCTTTATGCAAGTCGCCTCAACAAAAGTACAACCGTATTAGTACACATACACTGAATGTTAAGGTGATCGAGCTGAATTTAAAAAGCTGTTCTCCACATTCCTAGCAGGTAAAGGAAATCCCGGCTATGTGTACTCTCCAATTAAAGACTATTAACATGCTGTAAGCTGCCATGGGAGCAAGTCCCAGACAGGTGGGTTTGAGAAGACAGATCTATTCCAGGCATCCTAGGGGCTCCTGAATGCCACTCATCCTCAAAGCTGATGGGGTGAGTACAAGAGGTTTTGGTTCCAAATTAAGGCAAGCAAGGGGAAGTTCTAGAAGCTCTAAATTCTAACACAAGTTTCTAAGATTAGCATAAAATGGGATAATAAAGAGAAAACAAATGAGAAATAATATAACTATACCACAGCTTGTTGACTTTAGAAGGCTCCTCTCAAACCAATTCAGAAGGATGAATAATCAATGCATAGGGGCACCTGCTGGATCCATCAGTAGAACAGGCAACTCTTAATCTGGTGGTTATGAGTACAAGTTCCACCTTGGCCATGAAACATACTTAAATTTTTAAAAAGGAAAAGGAAAGAAAACCAATACATAATTTTATTTATTTATTTACAAAAGTTTAAGACTTTTTAAAATGCACAAAGCAGAGATATTCTGGCACTGTGTTTTAACTGCCCAACACTAGAACATTTTCCAACAAAGTGGACAATATCATTTCCAGCCCTCTTTGGCACAGCCAATTGAGGATCACATTCTAACCCTGGAAGCGTTTTACCTTTCCCTTGTTGGCTGAGGCCTTGGAGAAGTAATTTAACTTCTAAGAATCGATTCTTCATCCACACAGTAAGGTTACTAGCATGATAAAGTGATTTGAGGATGAATTAGGATAATATACGTACAGCCCTTAGCTAAGAAAGGACACACAGAAAGGACTCCATACTGGCCAAGGCCCTCATGACTGCAATAATTATTGTTACTGCTAACAATGACAGAATGAGTGGAAAGAGCATTACTTAAGGTCCATTCTAGGTGATGGACCCACTGATGATTAGGAAGTTGAGACACAACCATACAGGCCTATTTCTTATGGCCACAGAAGTATATTCCTAACAAGTGGACTGAACTCATCCTATTAGACTAAATATTGGACTCTGCTTTTTACAGAGTACTTAGGTAGCAACCAAAATGGTGGTTTTGGGAGGGACACAACCACACTACCCATATCCATCATGGATATTTCACTTTGTAGGGAACACAACCACACTACCCATCATGGATATTTCACTTTGTAAAGCAACTCTAAAGGCTACTGCCCACCCTTTTCCTGAGTAATGCAGACAAAATGACCATATACTGTCAAGAGTCAAGTTTATGGCTACTGCATTTCAGACATCATCAGTTTCCCAGTTCTTCCATTTTCAGTTGACTAGTAAGAGTCATTTCTTTAAAGATGCCTCCATCAACCTCAAGTTTGAAAGCCTCTTCAGTGCTTTAAGACTGAGATAAAAACAGCTGGTGAAGGGGTGGAAGCATGTCAGTGGCAAATACTCTAAAAGGAGAACACAGAGCTTGGCTAAAGACAAAGGAACAGGAAGTCAAGCACACGTTTGGTCCAGAAATACCCCAAAGAATTATTTTAAGACTTCCATCCTTGATGCAATCTCATCCTCCATATATCAGAGCTTTTCTGACATTCGAAGAAAGCGGTAAGAGAACAACAATGGTGGAGAGAATGGATTCTGGTTAAGTAACAACGAAGCCTGGGAGTCAGGTGTTACTTAACCGCCAAGGACAGGGACTCTGTCCATGCTTTTAGATACAGTAAGAGAGGAAACTGATAGAGCTCACCCATCCACCTCAACCCCTCCAATGGCAGAAAAAAAATACTAACAATCAATTTCACTTAAGATTTTCAAACTTGAGAAGTACCAAGTAACCCAGCACAGTGTCCAGTTGTCATTGCGGGGGTGGAGAGCAGGAAGGAAAGGAGAGGAGTGCAGAGTCTAAAAGAATTGAACACTTTCAATTATTACTTAGGAACCAGGTTTTATATATTTTTTCAAATCAAATTTTTAAGAGACTAAGAGTTTCCAGAAGAGAACTGAGAAATTTAAAGGCAACTCAAAAATTTGATGTTCGCAGACATGTTCATATTCAACCTAATTATTGGGTAATCTATTTCTGAAAGTCTTTCTTCTGGAGTAACCCTATAATACAAAGTCTTCATGGCTGATGAAACCTTATAGCACAAGAAGAACAGGATACAGAAACATGAGACGAACCTAAATTGATTAAAACTGCTCCTACCACCACCACTTCAACGCATTTCATGCACTATTGGTACTTCTCCTGTACTGAGATACCAGTGAAAAGGTCTGCAAAGCGACTATATTCCATTCAGCATTAACACAAAAAGTGGCAGTGTGCACCAAAAGGCCCACAAACGGAGCTGCGCAGTATCAAGTTGAGTATTAGTAAAGCATGTTATGCCATATTTTCTTAAAATGCTATAACCCACTGCTTCATGGAACCTCAGAAAGGAAGAAACTCATCAGTAGACAAAGCTATGAACATGTTCTCATGATAAATGGGCAAAAGGATTTTTGGGAGACACCAAGCAACAAAAAGGAGGCAGAAGAAACTGCCTCCTTTGGAACAGAGGAAGAAAATTTCAAAGCCACAGAGGTTGGTATGATCTAGTCAGGAGTCACCTGGGGCCATCAGCATGATCACTGTGTTACAGTCAATTTTTCAGTGGTATTTTTCTCCCACTAGGTTACAGAAGAATAGCGTACCTAAAATCAATCACGTTTTAGTACACAAAGTGTTAATTTCTTAGGAAAAAAAAAATCAAAGCAAACCTATAAACTTCAAAAGAAAAGTGTTCTCCAGCTCTGACCCAGGCATAACCCAACAGCTGCAGCAGCCTTTGGCCCTGCTAACAGCACTCATGGGCATCCCATCCACCCAAGCAGCAGAGGCCACTCCAGAGCCAGACGCCCTGGGTTCAAATTCTGACTCTGCGACTTACTAGTTCTAAGACCCTGGGCAAGTGACTTATCTGTTCTGAGCTTCAGCTTCCTCATCTATGAAATGGGGACAATAGTGTCCATATTCACAGCATTGTTACCATAAATAAATGAGACAATATTTGTAAAGTGCTCAGAATAATCCCAAGCACAGAGTGAACCTCACAGAAGGACTTGTTAGATGAAACCAGCACCCCAACACTGGCTTCAAACTATTTTCCAAAGAAAGAAACCAGGGGTTCTTGGAGAGTAAATGATGCTACATCTTGGGGCAAGAAAAATTAAGGATGGTCAAGGCCCAACTTGTGACTGCCAGAAAGGCAGAAGGCGTTCAAGGTGGTCATGGGTAGGGCTGAAAAGACAAATCATGGGCCAAGATGGGACCAGGTGGGCATCAAAGGTAGTAAAGCAATCCAAATGTGAAAGGCATGACTCCATAATGATATCCAAACAAGGAAACTCAGTCTAAAGCACATGGGGAGACATTATCATGCAAAATAAGAGAGAAGACTATCAGTTATTTGTTAATTTTAATAAATAGAAGAGAGCTAGGTGTTTTGTTTGATCCAGGAAATATTTTTTAAGTAGAGAAGGGTGAATGCAAGAACTTAGTCCTACTAGTCCTAGCCAAGGTAGGGTATACGAGTAATAAGAAGTAATAAGGTCTTAGGGGGAAAGAAAACTGAATAGTGTGTCAAGATGATGAATTGGCTAAATGCTCTAAGAGGTGCATGAATTGTAGACTCCCTCCCTCATATTCTAGGAGAGGATACTCTTCAATGGTCCTACTAACTGGAGCACAACAATAATAAAACATAAGCTTCCAATGATGCAAAGAGTCCAGGCAAATACCCAGGTGACAGGGCAATGGTCTATGAAACACTACCCAAGCAAAATTTGGAGAATTAAACATTCTGGGGGAAGCACCATGCTGCAAAAACTAGGACCTGTATGGAAAGCACAGCTCTATAATCCTACTGATACAACAAATGGAAGACGAATATAAAACGGGGCCTAGCCAGAGGACCAGCAGCTTGGATTCGATGAATGCAGAGATGACCAAAAATTAATTGGCTGATAACTAGATCCTGTCTTCTTGGCTGCTCAGACTATTTGCCTGGCTCTGTAATCGTGGAAACGTACTACTATATTATTGTATACCTAGGGAAGAATAAAAATACATATTGCTGTAACACTAGAAGTTATAAAAAAAAATATTGGCACAAAACTCGGAAAGTAAACAAACAAGTTTAAGAACAACAAATTAACCTACTCAAGGTTCAAGTGGTTTATTTCTTAAAAAAATTTTTTTTTTTAATTTTTTTATTTGACAGAGAGATAGAGCATAAGTAGGCAGAGAGGTAGGCAGAGGGAGAGGGAGAAGCAGGCTTGCCACCAAGCAGGGAGCGCAACATGGGGCTTGATCCCAGGACCCTGGGATCATGACCTGAGCTGAAGACAGAGGCTTTAACCCACTGAGCAATCTTGGCACCCCAGGGTTATGATTTCTTAATCAATCAGACATTTGTGTGCTATTTCCAGTGTTTGGAGTATTCAAAAGAATTCTTGTAGTTTAAAATGTTAAAAGAAATTTAAGACTATAATCACATTTAAATGCTAGAACTGTTTAAGAAATTTTCAGTTTAACCATCAGAGCACTAAAGCACACCTAATAGAAGGAGCTTCTCCCATGAACAAAAACCCTTGGACAGTAAACACGGAAAGTGGGTCACCAACAGAATGTCCTGAGGGTGTGAACTGTATTTCTCCACATGAAAGACTACTGAGAAATACAGTAGTCCCCTTCTTCCATCACAATGACCCCAAGGGAAACAAAAGATAAAGGCAACAACAAAAGAAGACAGGAGAAAGAAAGGCTACATAGTTGATAAGTGCTCCTCTTCCATAGTTTGTCTATTAAAAGTAGGACATGGGAATAATTGGAAATTCACCACAGTGGACTCCAGCATCAGTCTGCTGCATAAATGTAATCAGACACATATAGCATAACAAATTCTTTCTCTTTCTGCTTTGATATAAATGAATCTGAAAGCACTAGGTATGCTAATGTGTCTGGAGTCATTAAAAGCAACAGTGAAGTTCTAGATGTGGAAAAGGGTGAATGGGGGTAGAAAACCTCCTAAGATTCCACTGACCCATTTCTCCCTGAAGAAGGGGTGAAACAAAAACAGATCTCTTCCAAACCCTTGGGTCTCTGTTCATCCCTGGCAACTACTCTCTTTGGCTTTAGAAAGGCTGGATATCATTGCTTCTGCAACACTATATCCTGGCACCCGTGCATCTGAGACAGGCAATGTGAAAGCCAGGGACAAAGACAAGAACGAGAAGGACATTTGCGGAGCACCAACATCTGCCAAGCACTAGGTGGGGAAATTTCCATTATCATCTCATTTTATTACCATGACTCTTGGCAGCTGGATATCATCACCTTACTTTTATACATGGAGAAACTGGAGTTCTGAGGAAATGAGCGATTGCCCAAGGTCGTCAGAACAATGGTGTGTCCAAAGCCTGCATGCACCCCCATTGTTCTGTGTCCTGTGTCCTTTAGGTTCTCTGTCCCATTCTTTATACTGGGACTGCCACTTAGCAATTCTGTCTCTGAAGAATTGCCAGATCAAAAACCTTGACTCTAAAACCCCAAAAAAGCATTGTCAATACACCTCTGGTCTAATTCTCCTCTGTTTATCTGATGAATATTTCTTACATAAGGGGCTGTAGCACCCCCCGTCAGGACAGCTCCTTGTGTAACCTGGAAAATCTGAATGCACACCTGTTTTGTTTTCTTTTCTTTCTTTCTTTCTTTTTTTTTTTTTTTTAAGATTTTATTTATTTATTTGACCAAGAGAGGGAGATCACAAGTAGGCAGAGAGGCAGGCAGAGAGAGAGGGAAGCAGGCTCCCTGCTGAGCAGAGAGCCCGATATGGGGCTCTATCCTAGGACCCCGGGGCCATGACCTGAGCTGAAGGCAGAGGCTTTAACTCACTGAGCTACCCAGGTGCCCCTGCACACCTGCTTTCAACAAGGGGGCACAAATGCCCATTCTCAGTTTTCTACCAGCCAGCCAGGGTGATAAGCTCTCCATACCATCCTGCCCTTCAGTTTCAGGTCTGGAAAAGAGTGCTGACAACACCCAGTTCCCAGCAGCAGACAGAGAAGTACACCCTCTCCGTGATGGTCCTCACCATGTGCTCTCTACATTCAATCAGGACAGAGGGTCACAACTTTAAAACCAGGCTCTAAGGCTATTAGTGCAACATTAATTGAGATCATTTTTAAAAGCTTGAGGCGGAAATTAACATTCCATTTATTTCGAAATATACTGCACACAAGAAAAATAAGTATTGAGGACAAGTAGAGGACAATCTGCTTATTGATTTGCTTCCAGTCACAATCATGCATATATAACAATAGCTCATCAGGAAGTCAGTCTTGCTAATTTTTATTTTAAAAAGCCCATCTGGGAAAAAAAAAAAAACAACTATCAGAAAAGGCAAGAAAGGCATATTTCTATTAACCAAAAGTCATTTACTAATGCAAGCAGAGGACAACCACCAGAATGCCACATAAGGTTGGGCAGGATGTCACTGCACAAAAATGCTGGCTCGGGGTCAAGGTGGGCATCACAGAGTGGCTGTATCCACTGGTAGGTAAGGATTCTTTTTACAATTCATACATGGGGACCACAGAGCTGGGAATGGTTATATTATTCCTAAGACTCAGTGTGAAATGAAAACATGGAGTCCCCTGTTCAAAATTTACATAAGTTTCATGACGGCAATGACAGTCTTTAACCACTCAGGAGTATTCTACATGCACATGTCACTCACTCATGCAGCCAGACTTGCACCTGGGCTAGCAACAGCCCCAAGCCCCAATCACAAAGATAATTACAAACAAAACTTTGAGAAATATCCTGTTTTACTCCCACACTTCCCCAAAAGTAAACTTGATGAAACCAAAGTCAATTTGAAAAAAATATATTTGATTCTTGTTTTTAGGCAAAAAATGTACAGCTTCTATGACACAGGAACAAGAAAGAACAAAAAATTTAATGCAATTGCTGCAATTACAACCTTCATTTTCAGAAGGAAATACCATGAAAAACTAAATTAGTACCCCAGGGAATAACCTTGAGAAACCATCCCAGAAGACCAAAAAGATGAACAAAAGCAAAGATAAAGCCTCACACACAAATGAAAGAGGAGAATCCTCACAATCTACCCATGGAATACAGGCTTCCTCATTAAATGATAGTTGTTATTAAAATGTCACATTTTGCAAGGGCACATAAATGTATTTTAACCACAGGGAGGAAGGCAGAGCAGCAACAGAACAGAACTGATAAGAAAAAGTACAACTTAAGAAAATACCTCAAGGTTTTAGTCAGTAAGATTGAAAACTGAGAGTGCTAATGGAAATCAAAGCAAAAATTAATGCCAAACCTGTAAACTCCCTAAATTCAATGAATATTATAAACATCCCAGCCCAAACAAAAACTCAAACCCAAAATATCTTGCCTTCTTTTTTTTTCTGCTGCTAAAATGAACACCTCATGATCATGACCTACTGATTTTACATAATCTTAAATCCAATGACAAGTATCTTTCCTAGGGTGAGACAGAGAGAGATCTGACCTAGACAGAAGAGGAGACACGTGACACAGGCAGAGACTAGAGTGATGCGATCTCGAGCCACGGAAGACCTGCAGCCCTCTGGAGAAGCTGAGAGAGGCAAAGAATCAGTCCTCCCCCTAGAGCCCTTACAAGGAGTACAGACCTGCCAACACCTTGATCTCAGACTCCCAGCCTCCAGAACGGTGAAGAAATTAACTTCTATTGTCTTAAGTCTAGTTTGTGATACATTTTTACAGCAGCCCTAGGCATTACCCAACAAAGACTTAGCTTTAATAAGTACAGTTCAAGACATAACTTCTCTGGCCTAGAAATCCCAGCCAGGCAGAGGACACAGAACTGACCCACCTGATAATATAACTGGAGTGGACAACCACCAAGCCGGAGTGGTGGCCAGGAGGGAGGGGGATCTGCAGCCAGACGTAGGCACCCCCCCACACACACACTGCTGGCTTCACAGTGTGGCCCTATCTATTTCTTGGCCCCTTGATTTTAGACAAGTCAATTTCTTTGGAATGGAAGGGAGGCAGAGTATGCCACCCCAAAATATACCTCTTTGGTAGAAAGATTATCTTCAGCTGGTTATTTTTAAGTAACGGCAAGCACAAGAGAAGCTCTGAAAACCTGGAAGGTTCCTTTTAATAAAAGTCATTTACATTTATAAGAAAAATCTCCATGTGGAGGGATGTCTCCCCATCTGCACCAAGGATGACTAAATGTCTGGAAATGCTTATCAATGGAAAAGGCCAGGATTTAAATCTGCATAACAACCATATAGCACAGTGTTTTGGCAGGTAACTTCCAATAACTGGCCCCTCCCCTAACACTGTCTTTTGTGTTTAGCTGAAAATGGTACTTAAGGTGATAGTTTTGGCCTAGTCAGGGAGTTACTCCATTTTCCTGGGCACTTCCCATGTATGTGAGAGGTGTATGTATTATTAAAGTTCTCTTTTCTCCTGTTAATCTGTGTTTTATAACAGGGGTGGGTCTCAGCCAAGAACATAGAAAGGTGGAGGGAAAATTAGTTTTCCTCCCTACAGGACCCCCTTACATCCTTATTGTGAGATTTGCTGCATTTATGTGCCGGGCCTATACAGGGCAGGGAATAAAGCAGTAAGGAAATCAGATGCAGACCCTGACCTGAAGGAGCTTCCAGGAAAAGTGGAGTAAATACACTAAACAAGTACTTTCAAGTAATTATTTAGCATGTTTTCTTTTTCCTCACATTTGTTTAATCATCACAGACACCCTAGGAGTTAGGACTATTCCCTGGCTCACAGATGTGGAAACTGTCGTAAGTTTCAGCTAAAAGGAGCAGATTTGGATTAGAACTTGGGCCAAGGGGCTCTGGAGCCCATTTGTTTTAACACTACACCAGTCCCTCTGCTGGGCCCTGCTTACTCCTGGAAAATGGAGCCACCATTTATTCACCCATTTCTCAGGCCAAAAGCTCTAGCATAGTCCTTGACTTCTCTCCCCCTGCTTTCACCATACACTCCCCCCTGACAATATTACAAGCTGTAAAACTACACTAGTTTGCCAAACTTTTAAATCCTATGTAGTAGTTCTTAGTCTCCCAAAGACATATTTAAGTTAACAAGATTTTTTAATGAAATGTAGCATTCAAAATCTGTCAAGATTGGGGATGTTTTCTGTTTGGGTTTGTTTGTTTGTTTTTAATAACATATTATACTTCCAGGAAATGTGTTTGTATCTTGACCAATTCACTTATGACTCTATTTACCTAAGTTTGGCATCCAGCATTACTTAAGAGGTATGTTTGGAGTTACTGTGTACAAAGCCATTCATCCTCTGGACCTCAGTATTTACTTACTTTCACGTCTTTGCACATAGGTTTCCACTTTCAAGGAATGCGCTGGCTAATTCCCACTAATCACACTCCTCCCCCAGTCTCAGCTCTGACTACAAGTTCTGCAAGGGCAGCGACCATGGCTTTCCTGTTCGTTGTGTCCCAAACATCCATCACACCACCTGGTAAGGAGGAAGCATTGAACAGATGTGCAGGACTAATGAACAAAGGTCACCTGCCCAGGACAACTTCCCAACACCACAACTTAGGGTTAGGCTATCCTTCCTTAACACCCTTAACACCCTTAGCCTCCCCCTATAAGAGCATGTATCTCCTGATACTTTAATTGTTTATCTCCTCTGCTAAATTAAATTCTAGAAGGCCCATGTTTTATCTTAGTTACTGTTTAATCCCAAAGTCTTCCACAGCACCTGGAAACATCTGTTGACTACCCTTATTAAATCTTTGAAAATCAATCAATCAATCTTTGAGTAACTCACCTGTTCTCCTCTTTCAGTAAAAAAAGAAAGGATGACCGCTATTTCATAATACTCAACCAAGCCTGTAATGCTACAAAATGGTGATTCTATTAGAGGACTCTAATTAGAACTTCAGACAACATAGTAAAACCAACTTAGTGAGCTAGAGAGCTCAGTCATTTACTCAGAAAATTATTTCTTCACAGTCACTATCTGCCTGAGATATTAAGAAAATTGAGAACCACTTTCAAAGTTCAGGCAAACCAGTAATTAGCTTTCCAAATACTGTAAAATTTTCAAAGTGGATTAGCAAGAATGGGCTAGATTACTGGGCAGTAATGAAGTTTTATTTCTCACATACCACACATGTCCAACTCATAATGGCTCCGTGTCTTCTTAACAGGGAAGACAGAGCCTCCACAATCTAGAGGCCCAGAGGATAAGAAAGGGAAGATGGTGAACAGCCGTGTGCCCAGGAGGAGAACTGGAAATAAGTAGTGAATGGCATTAGTGACCACCACAGGAGGTTTGGCAGAAATGTAAACATTCTACCTATGGCATCACAGAAAGTAACACTAAATCAATACAGAGACTCAATTTCTTGCTTTAACAAAGATAAGAAGACAAACACAGGTTATTGCTCATAATATGGCAACTCGTTAAAAAAAAATCCACCGTAATGTAATTGGACAAGAATACACCCATGTTTCCAGAAAAACAACGTAACAGAATTTTATTAATAGACCAATGTAGCTCTAGAAACTAAAAGCAGATTTGTTCCCCAGCTGTTCATAGGTATTGGGCACAGTGAGGTCTCAACATTATCCAACTGCTTCCACCTGGCACTGTCAAAAACCATCAGCTCGTGAATGATACATGGGCATGGAATATCCACCACATCCTTTACAATGCCCGTAATTTACACTCACATTTCAAACAAATACAAATTCAGATTCATGCAAAGCATATGAAACAGGCAGGCACAGTGAAGGGATGACCACAGCAGAGGGGAACATGCAAAAAGATTAGGAGAGAGGTAAGGCTGAAGAGAAATCTAAACTCCAAAGAATAAAGGTAGAGATAAACTGCTAATGAGTGAAAAGAAGGGCAGGGAGGAGGGCTGGAAAGCTTGGGAACACCACCACTATTTAAGGAAGATTACTAAGAAATGGGAGCAAGCCTAGAAAAACAACCAGAGGGAAGGGTTCTCCAGAAGTTAAGAGACACAAGAAGAGGGGCACCTCGGTGGCTCAGTGGGTTAAAGCCTCTGCCTTCGGCTTGGGTCATGATCTCAGGGTCCTGGGATTGAGCCCTGCACTGGGCTCTCTGCTCAGCAGGAAGCCTGCCTCTCTCTCTCTCTCTCTCTCTGCCTGCCTCTCTGGCTACTTGTGATCTCTCTCTGTCAAATTAAAAAAAAAAAAAAAAAAAAAAAAGAGCGATACAAGAAGAGTTCACGGACTAGAGTGAGCACAACAATTACTGCCCCAGGGAAGATGTAGAGGGTGAACGAATTTCTAAAGTGACCATTTGAACCTACAAAGTCACTGGTGACCTCCACTGACCAACTGCCCAAGCAGTGCCGCAGCAGAAGCACTGCATGGAGATGACCCCCAGTTTCTAAAGTACATCCTACTCTCACTTTCTAGGTACTCACACTTGTTCTCTTCAGCCCCTCCACTGGCTGGCTGACTTCTTGAAGGTTCAGTTCTAGCTTTGTCTCCTGTGGGAAGCCTTCTCCGACATCCCCAGCCTAGCTAGCTGTGTGTTCCTGCTTCACACCCTGTGCTGCCCTGCGCTCGCACCCGTCAGGACACCCAGCACAACCCACTGCCATGGCTTATTCAGTTGGGTGGGTCACCCAGTTGGAAGAGGCTTTTCTTATCTGTTTTTGTGTCCCTGGTGCTCAGAAGAGTTCTTGGCACAGGATAGGCATTCTGTGTATGTTTCTGTAAGAAAGGAAATAAAGAGGTTACAGAAAAGAGAGCAGTAGTACACCCAGTAACCTGAAGGGGTGATGAAGGATGGAAAAACGAATATGTTGCTTGACCCAACAGCAATGACCTAACACATCTACAGACAAAGGGTAGGCAATGGAAAGGAAAACAAGTAACAAAAGGAAGAAATGGAAGACAAGGTATGAATGTATGTGATAGGGGATGGTGGGTGTTAACATTTTGGGCAGAACATTTCTTCATCTGAAACAGCAGGGAATAAAAAGTGATGATGTGGAAGACATCCCAAGGTGGGCTGGAAAAGGAGCTTGTGCTGAAGAGAGATTCCGTAAGGAGAAGGTAAGACCCTCTTGCCAACACAAAGGGGTTCAGGCATAGGATTGATAATTTAAGGAAAGGAACAAAGGTCTGGAAAGGCACTGTGGAGACTGGTAAGAAATCAACTGGAAATGAGTTGGTGTAACTGAAACAATATAACCCCCTTACTCTTTCTCTAAATATCCAGTCAGTCCACTCCTGTCCATCTTTCCTTCAAATATTCCCTCAAATCCTTCCTCTCCAGTCAAGGATTCTTCCTGGTTTATACAATTAGTTCACACCTAGACCATGACAATTATGTAATCTGCTGTTTCCTTAACTGTGTTCTTCAAATTGTCATTAAGTGCATTTACCAAAAAGGAGAGGGAAGTGAGTGAGTCTGTAGTCAAGGTAGGCTTGGGAAGCAATTCATCATCTCCCTCAGGTGGGAGTTTCAAAATTCATGTCAGTGGATTAAAAGCGCTAAGAAACCTGCTTAACTCTAACCCAGCATGGCTGCAGGGTGCTTTTCTCTGGTGGCACCTATTAAATATGGAATGGAACCCACTTTCCCACTACAGCTTCTGTCCAGAAATGCATGCTACTAAGTACCACCACATATCAGGACAGGTAGGATACGCTGTGGTTAACAAATGTTCTCCAAATCGTAGTGGCTTTATATAACACATGGTGATCGACAAAGACATGAACAATTCTACAGGCTACCTCCAACCGCTGCCCGGCCCCAAAAAGGGCTCTACTGACTGAGCCCCTCTCCCCCCAACCTCTGGCTGAGACACACAGACTTCTCATTATAGTACAAGAGGAAGATAATGCTGCAAGGTGTTCCAGAGACAATGAAATGCTTCAGCCTAGAAGTGACACTTCACTTCTGCTCACAACAATTGGTCGGAACTAGTCATCTGAGCTCACTCAACTGAAAAGAGAGCAGAAAACTGTAAGCTTCCCATGGCCAGACGAGAGACTGAGAGAAGAGGAAGCACTCCAGGTCTTCACCACATCCCTACTCCTCAGACCCCGTCAGTCCCCACAACCTGTCAGCTTGACATCTAGAAGCCCTCCAGCTGTCCCCTCTTCTTTCCTCTCAATAGCACACCTCACCTTCACCTGTTTCTCTCCATGCCTGCCAATTATTTTTGCCAAATACAAATCTCATGTCATCCCCAATACCTACTAAAAAATAATCCCTTGTTGACTGCTCACTGGACACAAAGTTCCTGAACATGATATACAAGGGCCTTCACCATCTCCGTCCCTATATACCTTTTCAGCCCCGTCCCCAGTCTCTCTGCACATTTTTTTTTTTTTAAAGCCTGACACTAAAAAGAAAAAAAAAAAAAAAAGTCCAACACTTCCTGGAATAAGTTTTAGTTTGATTTAAATTGCCATGAATCAGAAATCCCAGGACAAAAGAAAAATCAGCTTAGCATTTGGGTGTTTGGTCAAAGGTAGGTCCCATCAGCAGTGTCTGTAAACCTTAAGGCAACGCCAGCAGGAGCTCTGCTTTCCAGAACTAGTTCTACTTCCTCAGTGATTCAATTACAAGGTGGTACTGGCACAGACGGCACAGAGCTTCTGCAGAACACATCCAGGAGATCCTACCAGCAAATACGGGAACACAACCCTCCTCATTATATCCTTTCCTGCAGCAGAAGTTGTGGTCCATAGTGAATTCACCTTAGACCTCCATTCATTCTACCAGGTTTTCTGTGAGAAGCAGTGCTCCTCTCATTTTCCCTCCACCCCTCAGTACAAAATACAGAGCATCCCAAGAGCAGCTCAACAGGACTCCTAGGTAGAAAGGCATCAGATAGCTTCCTTTTAGCATAATGAAGGAAAGCACAAATCTTAAAGGGAGGTTCCAGAGGCCAAGCTTGGCAGGTCTAAAGAGCATCAAAATTTGATCTGTACCCACTCTTTCAAAAGAAGGGAGAATCAGGGGCACCTGGGTGGCTCGGTGGGTTAAGCCTCTGCCTTCAGCTCAGATCATGATCTCAGGGTCTTGGGATGGAGCCCTACATGGGGTTCTCTGCTCAGCAAGGAGCCTGCTTCCTCCTCTCTCTCCTCCTGTCTCTCTGCCTACTTGTGATCTCTCTCTCTCTCTTTGTGTCAAATAAATAAATAAATAAGATCTTTAAGAAGAAAAAAAAGAAGGGAGAATCATTATTTGTCTGGTGCCAGGTGGTCCAGGCCCCAGGTAAGGAATTTCTCTGAGGAGCCTCTTCAAATGAGTTCCTACAAATAGTCATAAAAGACTATTCAAATTCTGAGAAGTAGTCATTTTCATACAACCATTTTTTTAAAAGATTTTATTTATTTAGTTGACAGAGAGAGATACAGTGAAACAGGCAACATAAGCAGGGGGAGTGGGAGAGGGAGAAGCAGGCTTCCCACTGAGCCGGGAGCCCCACGTGGGGCTTGATCCCAGGAACCCCCAGATCAGAACCCAAGTGGAAGGCAGATGTTTAAGGACTGAGCCACCCAGGCACCCCCATACAACCATTTTCATGTATTTACTCAGGCTGTAGTCTCTCTAGTATGCCTCCTCCACCTAGCACTGCAGGGTTCCATCAACATCAGCTCTGCTAACCCCCTTCCCCTGAACAGTCCCCCTCCCCAAACTACTTGCTGGGCTCCCACTGCATTTCATCCCTTCTTTTATCACAGCAGATCCCTCCATTATAGCTATGCACATAATACCTCCTCTGATAACCTGTGAAATTCCTGAAAACAGGGAATGCATTTTTTTTTTAACATTGAAAGACTTCTATTCAGGAGCACCTGGGTGGCTCAGCTGGTCAAGCCGCTGCCTACAGCTCAGGGCAGGATCCCAGGGTTCTGGGATGGAGTTGGGCTCCCTGCTCAACCGGGAACCTGCTTCTCTCTCTCCCCCTGCCTGCCCCTCTGCCTGCTTGTGTTCTGTTAAATAAATAAAATCTTAAAAAAAAAAAAAAAAAGGGAAAGTTAAGAAAAAGGCTTATATATTCAGTGGAAATTTAATAAATGTTAGCTGACTGAAAATGGAAATTAATCTATTGTTTTTACCTAGTTAGCTGAAAGTCTGCTTTACTTGCACCCAGCATGACTTATTAAAAATGGGCATTGTTGATAAGATTTTCTTTTTTTTTTTTTTTTTTAAGATTTATTTAAGAGAGATTGCACTCACAAGTGCAAATAGTGGGGAGGGGCAAAGGGAGACCGAGAATCTCAAGCACACTCCCCAGTGAGCACGGAGCCGGCCGCCCCTAATGTGGGGCTCAATCTCACGACCCTGAGATTGGGAGCTGAACCAAAATCAAGAGTCGGACGCTCAACTGACTAGGCCACACAGGGACCCAGAGATCTCCTTCAATAAATGTAATTTTAACAAACTATTTACTAACATAACACAACCTAAACATCTTTTGCTAAGCATCATCTTTTGCTTTTGGTGTCTGTCCTCTACCGTACCCCAAGAAGCTTGAATGCCACATGGACTGAAATGAAGATTGCTCTCCCTTCAATTTATAAGCACCTGACCAATTATATTTATGGAAGAAAAGAGCTAGTTTCTTATAAAATTGTTCAATTAACTTTACAGGTGAGGTAAATCACAGCTTTGAGAGATGGTAAAAATAAATCCATCTTAGCAAAGGATATGTAATTTAAGTTCAAACACTGAGAGTATACATTTTTTTGTGAGGAAAAAATTAGTGGAGCGCACAGTTTTGAAGAGTTCCTATTTTAATTAGAAGTAGAAATGGAAGCTCAAGCAGTTCTGGTATGAACAAAGATGTGAAAAGAGAAATAAATCGATCCTAGAAGGGTATCAAAAAAAACTTTAGGGAGGAAGCTGAATGAATTCCAACCACTTGCCCTTAGCCACTTATCCCTGGTAACCTTCAAGAAGCTACTGATGCTCGCTAGCTACTGGTTAATGTTTGAAAGGCACATACCACTTGTTATCTTCCATTTAGAAAAATGTAGCAAAGTTCAACTCACCAAGAACCAAGACTGATTAACAGAACTATTCTCAACATGGAGACACTATACCCCTCTAGTGATGTATTTCAAGTAACAAGCTTCCCAGTGCTTTTAAAATATAATTAAAACCAAATTTCAAGCAAGACATTGTGTCCCTTACTTTTAGGTCAGAAATGCTGAACAGAAGAGAGTGATACAGTAGCTACAGGGCCTCATAGAAGTACAAAGTATTGATTAAAATTACATCAAGTACAGCTGCTTTCCACAGCAATTTAACTGCCAAAGCAAAGCAAAGCTCTGCACCAAGCGACAGCACAATTCTGAGAACTTCAGAGATGTCCTCAGGGACCTGAGGCAACATGGGGCTAACAGAGGACTAAATTAAAAACTGGCTGTGATTTTCATTCCTCTTTTTCTGGAAGGATCCAGAGATCTCAACCAATTTCACATTAAAAAAAAAAAAACCTTTTTATAGACACTACTCAGACGTCTACATACTTCACAAATTATAGTTTGGCTAACCGAATCACGTCCCAAAAAGGACAGAGTGGAGGCAATGGGAACCAATTATGATGGGATCCTTACCACCATAATTTTACCTGCTTCACTGATAAAATTTTGAAACATGTTGTCTCCCTGCAAATACTTTAAATCATAACTTTTTTGGACAGATACAGTAACTGCCTCATTATTCTAAAAGAATTTGAGGGAAAATTCCCTAAAATTTTAGTCCCTTTTAGTCCATGATAGGCTGTTTGTTTATTTATTTATTTATTTATTTATTTATTTATTTTTTAGACAATGTTATAATCTGTGCTTAGCACGCTTTCCTTCAGTGTTGCACAGGGTGGGGAGGGCAGGCGAATCTCCAGACAGAGGCTTACTTAGCATTATATCATTCTTGGTTTTACCATTGTGTTAGATTTAGAAGTTTGTATCATGAAGTCAAATGTAATTGCATTTTCAGTTCCCTTCCACCTTTTGCTAAAATGCATATTCAGCCAACAGATCCTTCAGAGATTTAAGACGGAGCAAATAAGCAAATGAAAAACCATTCCTTTTTATGAACTGTACACAAGTATCCTACATAAAAGTCATTCAAAGTGAACTGATCAGCACACACATCTTTTATGCGACTACTTACTCCCGGCACCTCACAGCCAGAAAGGACTGAGGCAATGACCTAACTTTATAAATAAGCCAACCAAATGCTAAAAAAGTGAACCACCTTGCTGAAGCCACAAGCTGGTTAGGAGAAGAGCCAAGACGACCTCAAGCTGCCTCTTCAAGATACTAATCTCCCAGCACATGCCCAGCATATGCTACTCCTCTGCCATAGACTATGCTTAGATTTTCATCTTTTCACAAATTTATCTTCTCAACAAGAGTGTAAGCCACTTAAGGCTAAACCCTCTTTATCTTTTGCTCCTTTGCCCACATGAAGTATACAGTAAATGCAGGCAAGAATACAAAAAAACAAAACAAAACACAACAACAGTGCCGTGCTAACACTAAATCATCCCAGAATTGCTGTCAACTTGAGATTTGTATTTTACTAAAGATTTATGTTTTATAGCACATTCTGGCCCCTACAGTTTTTATTCTGTTAAACATGAGTAACACTCAACCTTCAATTGTCCATCAGTCTTAAACAGCCCAAACATACACAACGCACAGGCCCTCCGACAAAAATAAAGTACTCTGCACGTCTGGAAGAAATACCACACAGTGTGGAAAAGTGGACTCCAGAATCAGTACAAACATTGATGTCAGAAGTGGATGAACTATATTCCAGCCCTAACTTTTTAAAAGCGGGCTAAGTTTCTCTATTTGTAAAATACGATTCAAAAAATAACAAGACAGTTATGCTGACCATACCCCTTCCCCACCAAAGTTCTCAGGGACGACTGGAGTTGCCCAGGCCCTCTAAGGGATACATGAGGTCAAAACGATTTTCACCATAATG
Source organism: Mustela nigripes (assembly GCF_022355385.1). NCBI lineage: Eukaryota > Metazoa > Chordata > Mammalia > Carnivora > Mustelidae > Mustela > Mustela nigripes. The sequence continues at coordinate 97,600,595 of NC_081562.1, forward strand.
CTATAGTGCTCCTTTCCTTTTCCACTCCCCTCCTCTCAGTGGGTGCAAGTGAGTGTGATGGTACAGAGATGAAATGCAGAAGCAGGTCTGAACCCAATGTCTTCTATTAAGCCAGATACTAAAGAGATTTGCAAGTGTAGAAGAATACTGCTCTTCTAACTTGGTTTTTGTTTTGGAAAACAGGGTTATTTTTCACTAAAAATGAACTGAAATTATAAATATTTTTACATTCTCTCAGTTTTAATTTCCAGCACAGTAAATATCATTTTTATACACAGCCGACAAAAACAAAAGCTCCTCAGGCTCAGGTGACCAACCAACAGCAACGTAGGAATAGAAATTAATGAAGTTAAAATTTAATACAGAAAGTCTTTATTCTAACTAGTCCCTATCGATGCGTACGTGACTTTAAATAAGAAGTTACGGGCTTGGAGTTAGAGATGGAAATGGGCCAATTACCTTGGGTGATTTTGAGTTTTTAATTCAAAAGGAAACTGCAAACTTTAGCATAAATTATCCAATCCAGAGATGAACTAAATTTGACTGTGCCTAATTCAATAATGCCTTAGCTTGTGCACAGAGGAAGGATTAATGGGCAGTCGCCTTATGAATCCACCAAAAATACTCCAAAGTAAAGAAAATAAGGTAGAGAAAAAAAAAGCTGAGTAGATGAGGGAAGAGAAAGCAGTGATAATGTATTTAGAAACTTCAGTGGGTTTCTGAACGCAGCATCCAGACAGACAGACTTGCCATTACAGGCCACTCACTCATCTCTACCAAGAAATCTATCTACTTTTTCCAGCAGGCTCAGTTCTTACTGCTTACTTCCAGCTACAAGTCCAAAAGCTAGAGGTTTTTCCCTTCTTTTCCCTCAGGACAGTCCAGGTTCAGAGAATACCATACAACGCCTCTAACAAACTTCTGAGGAGAGGAAATTTTCAAGTATTGTGTTAGCTGTTGTGTTCCCAGGAGTTGAGCAGATAATTTGAAATTAGCCTACAGAACAAAGGTGATCTTCCCTTCATCTGAAATAAGAGGAACTATACCGATTATGTCCACCTACTTCAGGTCAATGTAATATATGAGAATTGATGTATATGAACCCTACATTATGTACTAGAGAAATTAAAATGTATAGGATAATGCGTACTTCCTCAAGATTATTCATTAAAATTTGAAGCAATTAAGTTAACCAAGATATGTCACCAATTATCTCTCAAGGGCATGATAGTTGATGAGTGCTTTTAGCTCTGAAGACAGAATCATCTTGCAGTTCTTCAGAGCAGTGTCTTAAACTAGTCCCTAAGGGTCATTTTTCTAAAAATCAATCCAAAATGTGAAAAAGCAGCAATATTATTTCTTAAATCATTAAGCCTGGCTTACCAAAATCTACTTTGATAAAGGATTTTAAAATAAAGTATATAACATTTCTCAAATACAATTTTCAACCGAAACACTGATCTTTTCAAACTATTAAATAGTCACTAGAAATAGCTGAAAGTCCATTTTGAACATTTTTCCCAGAAAAATCTCACCTTTCAAATTATGCTTTAACAAAGATTTATCTAAAAGGAAAATCATCCCAGGTCTCCGGGGGGGGGTGGGCAGTTAACACCAAGAAAAAACAATCTGTGATAGACTATGATATTTAAGTGGACAATAACTTTATTTGCAGTGAAAGAACTACTAATCTGTATGTAGAATCATCTTGTTCTATAAATACAAATGTACTTAAGAGATATACACAAATTATCAGTTGAAGTTAATTATGAGTGACAGAATTTATGGATAATTTTTATATTCTTCATAGTGCTTATGAGAATGTGAAAGTGCTACAACGAATGCATATCAATTCTGCAATGAGAAAAACAAAAGTGTCATTTAAAAAAATTAATTCTGTGCTCCTGACTAATCAATGCCTTTTTCCATCTTGGCAGGTTAATAGACAGGTAAAGATGTTTTTAAATTCTTCTCACTCATCAGTGGATGATAAAAATTTTTTGCAAGATAAATTTTTGCCCAAGGGTCAAAACTCTGCTAGACAAAAAGGATAATATTCTCAGCACGAGTTTAATTAAACTTGCAGCTGACAAGTATCAGGCCTCTCGGGCAACTTGCAGCCAAGAAAACTATTAAAACATAGTTTTCAACAAGGGAAGGACATCAGGGACTTTGAAATGACATGCTCAAGGAAGGTGTGTCCCATCTGAATACCATCGAAAAGGATCTTGATACGAATCTGAGCAACCTGGTGGAAAACCAAGGACTGGTGCAGAAGCCAAGCCTGGTGGGAGGGTTTCAGCTTGTGGTCCAGGCTCCTAAAGGATCTGGGAAGATAGCAAGAGGAAACCTAAACGATTTTATGCATTAGAGGAAAAAAGAAGCTAATGAAGAATAGACGGAGGGCAATAAGGAGTCACACATGAACCCAAACAAAGGTTAACTCTTTGCTTTAACCAAAATGTTACCAGTTCAATGCCATCATCATCACACCCACCCTTCTTGCTGATTAGAAGATATGATGTGTCTGGTTAAAATCCTTCACAAGGGGATACATCCAAGAAAAATAAATCAAAGGGTCCATGATAGTGAGAAGGTGGGGAGCCAGAACTGGAGGGAATCCACAGCTCCTCCAGAGCTCGGGGACACGCCGTGGTGCCTCTGAAGGTGGCAAAGCACCAGGCAGGGCTCCAGGTAGTGTAAGAGGCAGGGAAGGGCCAGGTGGCTTCCGCCAGCACTGACCAGATAGCCTGGAGCCCGGGGATGGGAGGAGAGGCAGGCTTCAACTAGGGACCCATGTAATTCCCATCTGACACCTGGATATTTTAAAAATTAAACACCAGCTGCTGTTGTGCGAGTTGCCAACTCTCTTCTCCCCATTTACGGCTGCGCTGAATCACCAGCCCGGCTCTGGACACCTGGTTCTAACAGGGCGGCATGGCCGCATTAGCAATAATCACAGGAAGGGCGCCAAGAGGCCGGGTAATCTGGCTCCTTGGCTCTACTTTACAGGGTGAACACCATCCTAAAGGTCTGATAGAATTGTTCTTTGTTTTTCCCAAACACTTATTTTTGAGTTCATCCTCATAGGCTATTTATTTGCAACAAAATATTATAGTCATTTCCTCTTTTATATTAAAAAAAATTCTCTTAATACAGTTCTTTCTATACTGATACCAGTTTGGTTCCTTCCCACCTCACATCCTCTTATGGGCTATTAATGTTCACTATGCCTTAAAATTTACTTCATACTCAACATGGATGTTCTTTTCTTTTTGCTAGCTGTGTGTTCTAATTTGCCAACATTCAAGAAAAGCATAGAATAGCTACTACCACGCCACAGTGGGCCACTTAAGTATGGTCATTTGATAATCCACAGCATTTTTATTTAAAAAAAAAAAAAACAACTGCATCACTAGAGATTTTTTTTTTCTTCCTACACTCATATGAAAAAGGTCATATGGTAAAGAGGCAGCTTTTTAAAAGAGCTTAAAGGTCTGTTTGTCAACTTACTGAAATGACAAGAGAGCACACAAACCTCTTGATCTCTCTGTCCGCCCTGCGGCCCTGTGATGATTGATGACGTTCCCCATACCTGACTCTAGTCGCTGATGCGTGCACGCCACAGGACAAGTCCCCGCATCAGCCCACGGGGCTGAGGCCCAAATGCTACACCTGTGCTGGTGGCCTTGTTGACCCCCAAAGTCCACACTAACTTGCAACATTTGCACTAAAACTTGATTCTGCTTCAGTAAAGAGCTGGCTAACAGACTCCCAAGGTAAACTTTAAGAGGGTATCACTTATAGAACCCGACTCATGATTTGTGCCTCATCATTCAGAATTCCTCAGTATGTTACCCACTTCTAAGTAGCTATTTATAGTACAACACAGGATTTATTAACTGTAGAAAAATGCCACCACCCAAAATGTACAGACTGGTTTTAAGATTCAAGGTTTCTAAAAACATTAAAATATGAAAAAGGTTCTTTAGAGGGAAGATGGTAATTTGGCAAGATTTGGGCTGTTGTTCTAAGGACATGTGCCCATACTAAGAAAGTCTATTATACTGAGGAGAACTACTTTTTCTAAAAGACTTTATTTATTTATTTATTTGACAGAGAGAGAGAGAGATCACAAGTAGGCGGGGGGAGGGGGGAAGCAGGCTCCCCACTGAGCAGAGAGCCCGATGCAGGACTCAATCCCAGGACCCTAAGATCATAAACTGAGCCCAAGGCAGAGGCATAACCCACTGAGCCACCCAGGTGCTCCGAGAACTATTTTTTAAAGCTTGGAAAAGCATTCTTTCATGTAAAACTTGATGTGCTAACATACACTTATCTAATTTAAAGTCACCTGGTGATTAAGGCTTACTAATTTCCTTTATGTAATAAAATATCTTACACCCTTCTGTGACATTTTGTTCACAGGAATACGATGTCTGCACAGGGAAGGATCGGGTTCAGGGATTCCATGACGGTCACCAGGATCGTGGGGCTGCATGAGATTCTGAAGGAACTTGCGTTCTCTCTGAGCCTCATTTTCCTCTTTTATATGGAGAACGTCTGAGGACATTTCAGCGTACTGGCAGGGGCTTAACAGCCATCCAAAGCTATACAGATGTACCTGGTAGCATCATTATTCTCTCTCATAAATACGAAAGCATAAAGTCCACAGAGAGAAAAAACAGGTAGGTAAGCACTTAAAGTTTACAGCTTATTCGAGAAAACCAAGTCAGAAACAGTTTAACGGAGAAAGCACTATGGATTCACATTCCAGAAGACCCAAGTGATCCGACCACACCAGGAAAAAGGCAATTAGGCAGGTACTTTGATCTGCCTAAGCCTCCTAGTGGATAGTACCTACCTCAGAAGGAAGGAAATCATTACAATGGAGTCTTTATTCACCAGCAGCAATTTTCAGGCAACATGTTTGTCTTTACAAAACAGACTGCTCCTCCCCGTACTTACCTGCCTGCTTACCGGCTGCCAGAAGGAACGGCGTGAGTTTTAAACAAATTTCCTACTGCTTTAATTAAACAGGTACATAGCAAAGAGGCAGCTAATCTATTTCTCATTTTCGGTTCGACCCCATCTAGAGCTCTCAGGTATGTGAATGCCAAGTGACGACAAGCATGCGGACTGAGGGGTCACTCGCAGGGTGCCAATGGAATAAAAATTAAATCTGGGTTGGCTACTCCCACTTGGATGACGAGCCCATTGTTTGGTGGTTTTCTCACCAGAGCCTGTCATAGCTACTAATACTCCTTTCTGATGTACTGTGGAAAATACCTCAATAGCATAAATCAGAGCCACTGGACTAAAGAGAACATACACTTAAAAATATCAATAATAGGGGCGCCTGGGTGGCTCAGTGGGTTAAAGCCTCTGCCTTGGGCTCAGGTCATGATCTCAGGATCCTGGGATCGAGTCCGAATCGGCTTTCTGCTCAGCAAGGAGCCTGCTTCCCCCGCCCCCCCCCCCCCCGCCGGCCTACCTCTCTGCCTACTTGTGATCTCTCTCTCTGTGCCAAGTAAATAAAATCTTAAAAATAAATAACAATAATAGACTGATGGCCAGGCAAGTGATGAAGCAAATACAGCAAGACGTACAGAGTAGAATCTGGAGAGTGGCCATATGGGTGCTAAGAGTATAATGGTTTCAACTTTTCTGCATGTTTGAAAATTTTCATTATAAAGTGCTGGGGAAAAACAATTCAAAACTGTAATCACAAGAAGACAGTAGGTCCCACTGGAAAGACCTCAGCCTAGAAGGAACGGCAGAAAGACAGAAAGAAGGGACATTCTTAGACTAAGCCCAGGAACTCTCAAAGTTTAAAACTGGAAAGTGTCTTAGGAATCCTCTAGGGTAGGACAAATATGTAGTTTTATGGGTCTGTGAAAAATTAGAAAAATAGAAGTATCATAGCATTTTCAAAAAAGCTAGAAACTGCTCCTTTGCTAAGATTATTTACCCTACACTTCTGGGCTTTATCCTTTATTTAACGAAATGTTGGCAATAGATATACTGTCTGATAATAGATTTGGCTCCTTGGGTCACCGCTTTGCAGTCAAATCTGATTACCTTTCATATCCTCCTCTCCTACCTTGATGTCTAAGCACTTAACCTGCCTTCAGGTTCTTCATCAAGAATCTCCCTACCCATAATGTCTCCTCTTAGTAATTTTCCACCCACTATGTCCTTGCTCTGCTCATTGGCTATAAATCCCAAGCTGTCTTAGCTGTATTTGGAGTAAAGTCTAATTCCTTTCCCCTATTAAAACGCTCCTATCGCAATAGTTTTGAATAAAGTCTTCCTTACCATTTTAACAAGGGTTAGAATAACTTTTTCTTCACTCATGCCTTTATACAGGTATGTATAAAGGTCTTGAGACCTTCAGGTACAGAGAACCAGATAGCTAATTACTGTGCTTGCTGGAAAGTATAGTTTCCTTCTGCTGTTTTACTTAAAGGCTCCAAATGCTGACATTTAAAATTTCCCAGAAGCATTAAGACCTTAAAAATAAAACAAACACCCTTCCTGCCCTCCCTTCCCCAATGCTGGCCCCTTTCAACCTTATTACTCCGTGATTTCACTTTAATTTCAAAGGATGACACTAAAAGGGGAAAGACTATTGACATAAAAGTTTCTTGAGGACAATGACCATGTCTTATTATATGGGCTCAACAATAGGACCAATACTGGACACATAGTAGGAATGCAATGATTTCATTGATTGAATGAAAGAATGGAAGCGGATGGAAAGGATTTATTTCCTGAAAAAGGAAAAGTAATTCAAAAATAAATTCAAAGGTTTGGGAGAGGAATCGATCCTCTGTTCAAATCAGACAAATCAGGGAAAACTGTAAAGACAACTATAACAACCAAACGACTAGAATTAAAATATATCTTCCTTTACAAATAATTTGTCCTTCCTTCTCAAATTTCCAAATGACAGAAGAGGGAAGGCTTCCAAATACATTTTACAAAGCCAGCATTACCTTGCTACCAAAACCAGATAAGGGCACAAGACAGTTACAGGCAAATATTTCTGAAGAACACAGATGCTCAACAAAATATTAGCTAACTGGATTCAACAACACATTAAAAGGATCGCACACCATAATTGAATGGGCTTTATTCCAGGGATGAAAAGATGGTTTAATACATACAAATAGATTAATGTGATACACAGAAACAAAATAAAGGATAAAAATCACGATCTCAATAGATGCATTAAAAAAAGGATTTGACAATATTCAACATCCATTTATGATTTTAAAATAACCTCACAATGAAGTAGGTAGAGAGTGAATGTAATTCAATGTCATAAAGGCCACATCTGACAAGTCCATAGCTAACAACAGTAAGCTAACTGGTGCTAACCTGAAAGTTCTTCCTCTAAGACGAGGAGCAAGACAAGAATATCCACTCTCACCACTTTTATTCAACATAGCACTGGAAGTCCTAGTTAGAACAATCACGCAGGAATAAAAAGAAGGAAAAGGGAAGGGAAAGAAAAGAAAAAGTCATCCCAATTAGAAGACATAAAACTGCCACTACTTGCAGATAACATGATATCAATAGAACTAAAAAAACTGTTAGACTAGACATGCAGTAAAGTTACAAGATATAACATCAATATACAAAAATCAGTTGTGTTTCTATCACTAATAATGAACTATCAGAGAACTTTAGAAAACAATTCCATTTCCAACTATACCAAAAAGAGAAAAATACCTAAAAATAAACTGAACTGAAGAGGTGAAAAGCCTGTCGATGGAAACTATAAAACACTGGTGAAAGAAAGTGAAGGAAGGACAGAGGGAAAATACGTATCACGCTCATGGACTGGAAAAATACTGTTCAAGTGTCCAAAGCAATCGACAGATTCATGTTATCTAGTATGAAAATCCCAATAACATTATTCACAGAAACAGAACAATCCTAAAATATGGATGGAGCCACAAAAGACCCCAAATGGCCAAACAAAGAAGAACAAAACTGGAGGCATCATGTTTCCTGATTTCAAACTATATTATAAAGTTATGGTATTGGAAACAGCATGGTACTGACAAAAAAAAAAAAAACTAAAACCAGACACATAAATAAATGGAACAGAGAGCCCAGAAATAATCCCATATATTTATGGCCAGTTAATTTATGATGAAGGAGCCAAGAATAAGCAATTGGGAAAAGTCAGTCTCTTCAACAAGTGGTACGGGAAAAACTGGTATGGGAAAAGCCATATTCAAAAGAATGAAAATGGACCAATATCTTACACCATACACAAACATTAACTCAAAATGGATTAAAGACTTGAATGCTAGTTGAAACCACAAAATTCCAAGAAGAAAATATAGGTGGTACATTCTTTAACATAGGTCTTGGCAACAATTTTTTGGTATGACACCAAAAGTTAAGGCAACAAAAGCAAAAAAGCAAAAAAACAAACAAGTAAGACTATCCAAACTAAAAAGCTTCTGCACAGCAAAGGAAACCATCAATACAATAAAATGAAAGGTAACCTGCTGAATGGAGGAAAATATCTGCAAACCATATACCTGATAAGGTGTTAATATCCAAAATATATTAAAAAAAAAAAAACTCATCCAACTCAATAACCAAGAAAGTCTGATTTTTTAAATGGGAGGAGAACCTGAATAGACATTTTTTTCCAAAGACAACAAACAGATGGCTAACAGGAACATGTAAAGGTATCCAACATCCCTAATCCTCAGGGATATGCAAACTAAAACTGCGATGCAATATCAGCTTACACCCATTAGAATGGCTATTATCACAAGGACAAGAAATAACAAGCATTAGTTAGGATGTGGGAAAAAAAGGAACTCTTGTGCACTGTGGGTGGGAATGTAAATTGGTATGCTATGGGAAACAGTACGAGCTTCCTCAAAAAATTAAAATATAACTAACCTAGGATCCACAAATTCCACTTCTAGGTATTTACCCAAAGGAAACGAAAACACTAACTCAAAAAGATACCTGTGCCCTCATGTTCACTGCAGCATTATTTACAATAGGTAAGACACGGAAACAGGTGCGCCTGGGTTAAAGCCTCTGCCTTTGGCTCAGGTCATGATCCCAGGGTCCTGGAATCCAGCCCTGCATTGGGCTCTCTGCTCAGCAGGGAGCCTGCTTCCCTTCCTCTCTCTCTCTCTCTCTCTCTCTCTCTCTGCCTACTTGTGATCTCTGTCAAATAAATAAATAAAATCTTAAAAAAAAAAAAGACATGGAAACCTCAGTGCCCAATGATAGATGAATGGATAAAGAAAATTGTGTGTGTGTGTACCTATATATATCACATACATACCTTATATTCTTATACATCATATAAATTATAGATAAGATATATGTGATATATATAGATATATACACACAATGGAATATTATTTGGTCATAAAAATAGGAAATCCTGCCATTTGTGACAGCATGGATGGACCCTGAGGACCTGTTATGCGAAATAAGTTAAAGACAAATGCTATATGATCTCACTTCTGTGTGTAAGTCTTTTCTCTTTTTAAAGATTTATTTACTTGAGAGAGAGAGAGAGAAAGTGAGAGAGAGCATGAGGGGGGAAAAGGTCAGAAGAAGCTGACTCCCCATGGAGCTGGGAGCCTGATGCAGGACTCGATCCTAGGACTCCAGGATCATGACCTGAGCCAAAGGCAGTTGCTTAACCAACCAGCTACCAAGGCACCCCTACGTGTGTAAATCTTAAAACAAAAACCAAATTCATAAAGATAACAGATTGGGGAATAAGGTTGGCGGTGTGTGTCTGTGTGCACAAAATGAGTTAAGGTAGTCAAAAAATATAAGCTTTCAGTTATAAAATACGTCCTGCAGATGTAATGTATAGCATGGTGACTATAGTTAATAATATTGTATTGTATATCTGAAAGTTGCCAAAACTAAATCTTAAAAGTTCTCATCTCTCTCTCTCTCTCTCACACACACACACACACACACACACATCTTAACCAGACTTATTATGATCATTTCACGATATATACATATATGGAATCATTTTACGACACAGCTGAAACTAATACTATGTCCATCATATCTCAATGAAAAATCGTCCTCAATAATATATTTTTAGGAGTTCCTGGGTGGCTCAGTTAAGCATCTGCCTTTGGCTCAGGTCACCCTCTCAGGGTCCCGGGATCGGGCCCCACACAGGGCTCCCTGCTTGTGGGAAGACTACTTCTCCCTCTCCTCTCCACTTGTTCTCTCTCTCAAATAAATAAGAATCTTTAAATTTTTTTTAAATAATATATTTTTAGAAAACAATTCTAGTATGCAATCAGTTTTATCAGTGGGTATTGCAGTGTCAGGATGTACTGTGTGGTGGGACAGTATCAGAGACGTGTACCTAACTGGGGATGCAACACAGGATAAACACAACCTCAGAATGGTTAATCTTCTGTCAGAAGCATCACTAGTCTTTGAAAGAAGTTGATCCAGTTTCCTAAGAGATAGCCCAGAAGCTCCACACCTGAGAGGAAGACTTCATTATAATGTTAAATCTGAAAAAGGTGGGTGGGGGTGGGAGTAGGGAGATGTGGTCACTGGGTGAGGGCATTAAGGAGGGCACGTGATGTAATGAGCACTGGGCATTATATGCAACTGAAAAATTACTGAACTTGACATCTGAAACTACTGATACGCTACATATTAACTGTTGAATTTAAATTAAAAAGTTAAAATTTTAAAAATCCGAAAAGGGGAGGAGAGCTTAATTGCCTGCTTTAAAATAGGAAATTCATACCTTCTGTAGGCTACCAGAATGGTAGGTGAAATGTTTTAGATTACTCTAAACTTTTTTTTTTTTTTTTTTTTTTTAGATTACTCTAAACTTAACTATTCCACAGACAAGTGCTATGGAGAGTTTTGTGAAATAAGACACACCCCTCCACAGTCCATTTCCTTTTATCTTTATGCAAAAAGTGGAGAACCTTCAAGATTTTTCCATTGCCCAGTTAAACAGGAAGCTCCAAGGCAGGAGCTCTGCTAAGAGGTGTAAAAGAGATGGGTGTGGTAGAGGAGGTTCAAAGGGAAAAAAGAAAGGCGGCCAGGGGATTTCTGAGCTTCAGGTCAAGAGAGAAATAGTGGTTTCTGTCATCACAGCTGCACAGCCAACCAATATGATTTATTGGTAATTGTTCATTAATGCCAATAACTAGGGAGACAGAACAGCCTACAGATTCCAAAACAAATCTAAATACTTACGGGCTATTTGCTGGATTTAAACAACATTATTTCATCATAATTTTGAACACTGTGTAACACAAAGAACTTAAAAGTAGCTTTTTTTTTTTTTTTTTTTTTTTGGTGTCCATGTCTGGGTCACTTTCATAAGAAAAGTACTAGCTAGAAAAAGAAAAGAATCATATAGTTATAGCTATAACCTAAGTAAAATTCTCCTGTATTTATTTCTTTCTGCACAAGTAAAAATTTGTCATTGACAAAATGTGAATAGGATGCTTTCATACAGACTATTTCATGTTCTCTGGTATTTTCCACTGCCAGAATTTCGGGCACAGACCCCATATCCGCTTGTATCTCTCAGTCCAGCCGATCACTGGTGAGAGAAAGGTTGGACAAACTGGTCAAGAGAAAGTCAAATGGGCTCCCAATTAAAAACTGAACCAAGTTCTAGGTTCCAGGAGCACGGGGACCACTTAGGGGGTATTTAAAGTTGTAGAGAGAGAAAGGAAGTAGTTGCCCTGTGGGGTCTCTGGGTCAGCTGTTGTTTTCCATAGTCTCTCTCCAAGCAGTTCTAACAGTCCCAATCCATAATTTCAAAACCAAACTAAAAAATAAAACTTGCTAATGCAGATTTGTTTTACAATTTTAGCTCTGTGTATGTTATCTGTAACTGTAATGCTTTACAGAGCCTTACAACCAAGCATATAGCCCTTAAACTCTTCAGCCACAATAGAAAGCTTTTTGAAGGGCCAGGAAATTCCACTCAGCCCAATGCCAATAAATACTGAATGAATAAGTAAGGGTCTTCAGTCTCTGGATCCTTGAGTCTTATAAGGACTGCTTAAGCGAATTCTCTAGGTACATAACCTATACAAAATCTCTTCTTGAAAAGGATTAGCAAGTAAGTGGCTAAAGTAAGTGGCTAAAAAAATAGAACATCTCTCAATGTTTCTGCCCTCCAAAAGGTCAGCACTAGAGTTCAACTCTCCTCTAATGCCTCATTCACCAAGTGATGCCAATTCTTCTGAGGAAGGCATGAAAAGTAGCTCCCTCTCTGGAAATGTAAGCAAACCACTTCTGATTCAGGTCTTGAGTCACTAGCATCCCCCTTATCCCTATTCTCTGAGCAATCTTCCTACCAATTCCATCCCTCTCAGGTACCTTCTAAAACGAAGGGAATTCCTCCTTCCAGGAGATACTGCACAAAGGGCAGTATTACTCCTAGCAGCCTAGACCCTACAGGTCTCTCTCTCCCTTTCCCTATTTCAGTCATTTTGCCCATTCAGGATGTATTTTTACAGGAAGAGTAAGTATAGTTCAAGGTTTGAGGAAGCGGTACAGTACTTCTGACAGAGGGCTGTGGCAAGATAACACCAGTGGTTAATCTTGGGTACAGATGAATGCATCATAGTTTATTACACTGTAAGGAGGCAGTTTGGTGGTATGGGCTCTGGAATCATGCTTGGGTTCAAATACAGGCTCTGCAAAGGTTATAGGACTCTGGGAAAGTTGCATAACCATTCAGTGCCTCTGCATTCTAATATATACACATACATACATATGTATGTATATATTCTATTTTATAGAAAAAATATATATTTCTTTTTTATAGAAAATATATATATTCTATTTTCTAGAATATATATATTCTATTTTCTATAATATATATATATATATATATATATATATTTCTATTATATAGAAAATACAAATGTTACTGCCTACCTTATAGGGTTGTTGTGAGAATCAAATGACAGGATACAAATCTGGATAGAGTGAAATCGCTAGACAGTAAGCACCAATTCTGTTAGCTATTATTAGCACCATGTATATATTTTAAAAGAATGAGGTAATTCTCTATGGACTCTATGGACTTGGAATAAAGTCCATGACAGTGTTTTTCTGAAAATGCTACAGAATAACATACTTAGTAGGAGTCTATCTTGGAAAGAAAAAAAGAAACACATGATACATATTGATGAGTGCATCCAAATAAGTCTAGAAAGGCACACACACCACTCAACACTAAATCGCAGTCATAACCCCTAGGGAGGGAGGGAGGGGGGGGAGAGAGAGAGAGAGAGAGAGGGAGAGTGTGTGTGTGTGTGTGTGTGTGTGTGTGTTTGGTCAGGGGGAGGTTTCCTACATTTGTATAAGTACAGGTCTTTGCTTGAATTCATAAGTACGTACTGATGTAATACTGGGGTCCAGAGCTGATGGCCAATAGGGAACCTTGAGACATCTTCAGTGCAAAATGGTGGTTTTATTAAAGCACAGGGACAGGACCCATGGGCAGAAAGGGCTGCACTGGGGTTGTGAGGGTTGGCGATTATGTCCTTTCAAGTTGGGAGGGGGTTAGGGATAGTGTAAACCTCTAAGGAATTTTGGAAACAAGTTTCCAGGAGGGGCTAGCTAATATTAGAGAAAGGTCATTTATTACAGTCTAATAAAACCTTAGTCATGAGACCCTTCGGATGGATATCAGTGGGCCATACGCTGGGGGATGATTGCTACCATGTATCTTGGGGAATAGAGATAAAGGAATTTCCAAAGGAATTTTTATATATTAAAGTAGACTTACAGAATCCTGGGTAGTTGGACTAAGATCACCTCTTGTCCTTAGTTAATAAGCGTTGGCATTGAGACAGTTGAGTTTTCTAGAGGAAGGTCACTCTGCCAGTTTCAAGGACTTGTCAATAGACTATAAGCAGCAAGGAAATTTAACTTTTTCTTTTGCTTTTGTTTCCCACATCATGTACTACATTTATAACCAATTTTTAAAATTAAACATTTTATAGTGGGCTTTCTAACCTTCAATTTGAACATTTCTCACTTCCAGGTCTAGGAAAAGGTGAACTTCTTGGAGATAAGGCAATAGAGGCCCACCTAAGAGGAGGGAGAGCCTTGTAGTCCCATCCGTCCCATCTACATGTCTCATTTCAGATCCCCTTACAGTCTCTAAAGTCCTTGGTACATGATGTGCCTGCCATAGGGTCCAAACGTTCTGAATCCGGTTGTTTTATTCCCCTTTCCTTTTCTTCCTGTTTGAGGCCTTTCTTCTATTGCGACCAAGTAGCTGGGACATGTGTTTTAACATCTTCCTTCCTCTCAGAACTTTCTCACCATTTGCTTGTCATTCTGTCCCTCAGGCAGGTGCCCCTGCCTTGGGAAACCCACGGTAGTGACAACTAGCCAGAGTGACAACAGTGACAACTAGCCAGGTAGTTCAGGGGTTTTTGGCAGGCACACAATTGTAGGATGCGTGGAGTATGCCTCCAAGCTATTTTGCTTGCAACGCTTTTAAATGGGCTTTTAAGCTTCTTCTTTTTTTTTTTTTTTTCATTCAAGAAACGGTGTTTGGTATGTTTGGGCACTTTTTCCTTACACAGGTGCTCATTTCTGCTCTGGCTTTCTCCTGGAAGTTACCATGCTATCTCGTACCTCCCCCCACACGACGTTCTCTACCATACTTGTCCTTTATTAGGAGTTAATTTTTGTTTTAGCACCCGGCGTGCTCACTAGTCTTCTCACCATTTTTCACACTCCTGTCGCCCATCCCTATTCACGTTTTCTATTAAAATCCAGGGAGAAAAGATCATATGGTGAAAAGGGAAGGAAAAACGGAATTCCAGATTGTAGTTAGGGCGTCTTCCCTGCCGTCTTTCTCACCGGAACCCGGCGCTACGGGAACCATATCTGCCCGGGGGTATCCGGGCCACCAGAAAAGGGTCAGCATCAAAGCGCCCAGGCGTCGGGAGAGCGGATTGGTTCCCGGGCGAACCAATCAGCGAGCGATGCTGTTCGCGGATCGGGGAGGGCCAAGATCACAGAGCGGATGGAGTTAAAGGAAAAGGGCCAGGTGTGCCAGGCATCCGCGTTCTGCGTGTACTTGTGCACCCGCCGGGTCATTGTTAAGCCCGGATCTCTGGTCTCCTAAATTCCACTCTCCGAATTTCCCATTTCATAACGCTGAGTAGGGTGAAAAACATCACATATCCTACCATTCAAAAGAGGGTCATTAATAGTCAATGGCGGAGAGCTGGGGGTCAGGGTTGGGTGGGGGGAGGCCATTAAAACCCTCCGCCTTTCCCAGTTCCTCTCCAGGTCGACAACCTAACTGAATCAGTTCTTGAAATAGTAAATCACTCAAACGTTCGCTTAATCGCCAAAGCTGATTACCAAAATGCTATCGTTAGATACCCGAAATAAGTTCCCCCTCCCCGTGGGTTGGGGGAAACCGTACGGGCATTTACCGAACGCTCCGGCTTTTACTACCTGCTAAAGAAGAAGGGAGCGAGCTCTTAGGCTAAGTCAAAGAAACTGAGCCCTTCTGAAATTTGCAACCTCGCACACGGACCCCCCTCCCCCCGCGCCCACCGCCCAAGCGCAGCTACAGCTCCTCGCGACTCTACCCCAAAAACTTCATGCGGAGGCGCAAAGATTTTGGGGAGGGTGGGCGCTGATACCAGATTTGCCTGCTGTGCTTCAAACTTCACCAGAGCTGTTCTACGCACTTTGTTCCAAGTGTCACAGCCCCCGGACTCACGGACCGGTTCAATCTTAGCTTTCCCACGGTCCTGCGCTGCCACCCACCATCCACCACCATACCCGGGCTGGAGACGCTGCGTCTTTGGGGGATGGGGGAAGGGGGAGTTGGGGAAGAGGGGAAGGGCCAGTGTGAAGTAAAGAGGTCCCCGCTGAGGCCTGGACGCCGGCAGCCCCTGGAGGGCCCTGGGGCCGAGGAAGAAGGAGAGAGGAGGGCTGGAACCGGGCGGGGAAGGGCCGCGAGGAGAGCAGGGGCGCCGCGGGTGTCGCTACACTCACTCTGCGTAGCCAGTGGCCCAGGGCAGCCGCCGGGTCTCCTTGAGGATGAGGATGGGGCGGGCGATGTGGTCGGCGCTGCACTCCACCTCGTCCTGAGACAGCCCCAGGAACTCCGGCCGCCCATAGGGGAAGCGCAGGGGCAGGTCCGAGCCTCCACAGCCGCCGCCGCTGTGCTCGGAGCCTGAGCTGCCAGCCATGATGCCGCCCATGAAATTGGCCACGGCAGATTTCACCCGAGTGAGCATATTACTCCAGCGTCCTGCAGCTGCGGTGCGAGCAGGAGGCGGCGGCAGGGGCCCGACGAGGCGCAGCGCGGGGCATGCAGGCTGCAGCGGGCGCCGGGCGCACAGGCAGCCGGGCCGCTGGGGCGCGCCGCGCGGCTCCCGGAGCTTAGTGCTGCAGGGGGCCGGGCCCCGGCCTCCCGCGCTCCGTGCCGCCGCCGCCGCCTCCCCCGGCTACACTTCCGCAACGGAGCGGCATGGAGCGGGCCGGCCGGGCCCGGAGAGACTCCGTGCGCTCCGGGAGCGGCTGGGCAACGGCAGCAGGTCCCTTCCCCGCCCTCTGCGCTCGGCTCCTGCGTGAGCGGAACTGAGCCCACCCGGCGAGCCAGCAGAGCCGGCGCGGCTGCTGCCACCGCTACCGCCGCCGTCGAGTCATGTGATAATCAGGCTGCAAGGGCTCGAGCAGCTGCGGTGGCCGGAGCTCAGCCCCTCCCCTGCCGGCCCGAGCGCCGCTCGCACCGGGATCGTGACCTCCTGGGGGAGGGGGAACCGGGCTGGGTCGGTACCTGGCTGAGGGGATGGGGGCGCTGTGAGCGGAAGGCCGCAGACAGGTGTTAGCGGAGGTCACGTGGAGTCGGGCAAAGCCAGTTGAGGAATCCACTCGCTGAGGAGTGCTTGCCTACGCCTTCGGGGAAAGGAAACTTCGGGAGCCCAAGCGGAAAGGGGAGACAAGTGAAATCTTGGTGGGGCGAGTCCACGGTGCTACGGCAGTGGAAATGAGAAACACCAGGTGTAAAAGACTTCAGAGCTGAAACAAAATAACTCAAGGTTTGCACAAGAATTATTGAAAGTTTTCTCCTAGGCATTTCTAGAATTACTTTTTTTTAAAAACTTTATTACTACCACACGCATCTTTATCTGCAGACAAGCGCTGTTTTGAACCCAGAATAAGCTAATGGAAAGAAAACAAAAGGGCTCTAAGTTAGATACATGCCCTGTTTTACCTAGTACTTAACTGTTAAATAGATTATACAAGCATGTTCCTCCAACATAACAAAAATATCTTTTTGAAGCTTATTCTGTTTACTATTGAGACACTTAATGTAGACTATTTTCTTAAACAGAAAAATGTCTGAAAAACCAACTAATGAATGTTTTATTAGAGGTGACATTTGTTAAATATTGGCTTGATTTTTTTTTTTTTTTGCAAGAAAGCTATGTCCTGTTCATGTTTACTTATTCTGTATCCTGTTCCCATGTTTACCTACCATTTAATTTGCCAAGATTCTGTGTTACTGGTGGAGTTACACATTCTGAACAGCTCACTTAGAGTTCAGGAGGGAATACAGACCTTTCATTCTTCCAAAGGAGTGGGAAGGTGGGGAGAGAGGCCCAGGTGTTGGAGGGAAAGTAATCCTTCCAAGAGGAATTGGAATTTTTGCTCTTAGGTGAGGCCTGAGTAAACCTCACTGACACGCCTTCTATCATATCTATAATATTTTTAAAGTCATCAATATTTTTTAAGTCATTTTCCCCTTTGGCTTTTTCATAAATAGGTACTCCAGTTTATAGCAAATAATTATGTAAAAAAAACAACTTGCAAATGTTCAGTGAGGTACCATTTCTGTCAATGAGTTTTTATTACTTTTCACAGAACAGAAAAATAATTTTAGCTTGGACCCCTTTCTCTAATTTTAAAATTTGGGACAGGATTCTAAATAATGTAAAATCTAAATGAACAACAATAACAAAAAAAGCCTTCTCAATCTTTGCTTTGCTAAACTATAAACTTCTACATGGAAAAATCTATGTAGTGGCTAAACATCTAACCAACCACATGCTCTGGCATCCACTGAGTCCCACATAAACTTAGAATTCCTTTACCAATGCCCTTTGGAAACTTGGGTGACTAACCTCTATTGAGATTAATTTAGTGCGTTCTGACCTTCATTTCACTTTAAGCAAGGCTTTAGTATTTCCTAATAATAGGATTTCTAAAAATTTCCTGTCTAATTTATTTTCAGCTTAAAGTAGTACCTGATCATCGTCAATAAGTAAATAAAATCTGATAGTACAGAACCATAAATGAAAAAGCAAAAGACTCCAAAGATTTCCCCAGGAGATCACTACTGTTAATATTTTCCCTTGGCTTCCAAAACTTATCTCAAATAGGATATTTGGTATAACTGAATTTGGTAGTATTAGTCAGATTTGTGAACCAAAATTTTGTAGGCAGTTCTTCTGTTTCTCTCTCACCTGAGTATTATCTTTCATGGGGAAGTGTTGATATATCTTTAGCTTTGCAAGGCTAGTTTGTTCTGCAAAGACAGGCAAGCAGACTTTCATACCTGTTCTCCTTTGAACATTTCTTTTTTTTTTCCTTTGAAGATTTCTATAGTATGAGTGTTCACCACTAATTAATGAATCTACTACTATCTTTATACCTACCTCAAAGACCAGTGTTGTGTTACAGGATTTTCCTGAGAAATATTTTCCATGTAATTTACTCCTCAATTATGTCATACTTGAAGATCAGCTGGGAAGTAAATTCTGATTAAAATGGGGTGGTCATGGGATGCCTGGGTGGCTCAGTCAGTTGGGCATCTGCCTTTGGCTCAGGTCACGATCCCAGGGTCCTAGGATCAAGTCCTGCACTGGGCTCCCTAGTGCTAAGCCGAGAGCCTGCTTCTCCATCTGTCCGCTGCTCCCCCTGGTTGTGCTCTCTCTCTCTCAAATACATAAAATCTTTAAAAAATAAAATGGGGTGGTCATCCATTTTAGGAGAGCCCCAGGAAAACAATGCCTTTCACAGCTATTACAAATGCAAATTTGGGAGTATATGTGCTTCCAGCTTTAGGGTTAGTGATTGCCTGAATTCAAGTGGTGTGAAAATCAGAAACTGAGAGACCCTCAATGTTATCCACTCTATGTATGTCCCAGTCATCAATAGATATGCTTCATTTGTCTCTTTTGTAGTTTCTTTCCCCTTGGAAAATGAGAATTTGAAAACTTTAACAGAACATTCATTTATAGTATAGCTGCATGGACCTTTTACTTCGTTGCTCTTTATATAACTATAATCTCACTTCCAGGCTTCTAATACCATGGCTTTGACTACACAATGGTTGTGCCATCAGTAAGACTATTTTCATGAAAGAAATAAAAGGTCTGGATAATTTCTTCAGTGAAAACATCACAGATTCCCCTAAATATTTAATTACAAAGAAAAACCAGATTCAAATCAAAACCACATTGAGATACCACTTTACACTTGTTAAAATGGCCAAAATTAACAAGACCATAAACAACCAGAGTTGGAGAGGCTGCGAAGAAAGGGGAACCCTCTTACACTGTTGGTGTAGCCACTTTGGAAAATGTTAGATCCGTTGTTAAATGAAACGACACTGAGACAAAGTGAAAGTTATTTAAAACTTTATTTTATGACAAGTATTAGAAGTCAGACTGATTGGCCAGGGGAATGAGACTGAACCAAAGTTAAAGTTATGTAAAGCTCTATTCTATGCCAAGCATTAGAAGTCAGACTGATTGGCCAGAGCCATCTCTGAAGAGAGCGACCCCCCCCCCCCCCCCCGCAGCTTACAGGCTACCTTTTATAGAGCAAAAGCCTGGCCACACATAGGTGGCCAATGAGATTGTAACATTGCATAGTCATGTTAGGCCACACACAGGTGGCCAAATGAATTACAATTTACCCTATAGTAGCTGTTGGAGCTAACCTATTACTCTGGTCAGAATTGATGCTCAAGTTTGGCGCCCAAAAGGCGGGGTTTATATTCTTTGGTAGTTAGGGAGACAATATGTGTGCTTTACTGATTGGATGTCTTCACCTGGCCTGACTTGTCCTTGTATTCTGGGCTCTGTTATTAGGAACTAGCTGACCACATTTTACTGGTTTCCCAGACTTGCTTCTAAGTAACTTTCCTGGGGCTGGGCGGGCAGGGTCAGTTTAAGTTTTACTGCACAAACAACAAAATGGCTTTTAACCAAGATGGGGTCACTCTGGCTAAATAGATCCTTACAGAAAACAACGTGAAGATTCCTTAAGAAACAAAATTAGAGCTACCCCATGAGCCTGCAGTTGTACTACTGGGTATTTACCCCAAAGATACAGATGTAGTGAGAAGAAGGGACATATGTACCCCAATATTCATGGCAGCAATGGCCACAATGGCCAAACTGTGGAAAGAGCCAAGATGCCCTTTAACACATAAATGGATAAAGAAGATGTGGTCCATATATACAATAGGATATTATGTCTGCATCAGAAAGGATGAATACCCAACGTTTCTATCAATGTGGACAGGACTGGAGGAGATTATGCTGAGTGAAATAAGTCAAGCAGAGAGAATCAATTATCATATGGTCTCACTTGTGGAGCATAAGGAATAACATGGAGGACATTGGGAGAAGGAGAGGAGAAGTGAGTTGGAAGAAATCGGAGGGGGAGACGAACCATGAGAGACTGTGGACTCTGAGAAACTGAGTGTTTTGGAGGGGAGGGAAGTGGGGGGTTGGATGAGCCTGGTGGTGGGTATTATGGAGGGCACGTATTGCATGGAGCACTGGGTGTGGTGCATAAACAATGAATCTTGGAACACTGAAAAAAATTACACATAAAAAATAATAAAAAAAATAAATAAATAAGTAAATAAATTATTTGATTTAATTTAATTTTTTAAAAAAGGAAAACCAATACCTTATGGAGGAATAACATGGCAGACATCACATAAAACAAGTGATCAAGGGGGTGCCTGGGTGGCTCAGTGGGTTAAAGCCTCTGCCTTCGGCTCAGGTCATGATCCCAGGGTCCTGGGATGGAGCCCCACATCGGGTTCTCTGCTCAGCAGAGAGCCTGCTTCCTCCTCTCTCTGACTGCCTCTCTGCCTACTTATAAAATCTCTGTCTGTCAAATAAATAAATAAAATCTTTTAAACAAAACAAAACAAAAAAACAAGTGATCAAGGTAAATCACCGGTAGTGAGACCTATTAAAGCCCTATGCATGCTGATGTCATGCAATAAAAAGGGCACATCACTTATATGGTCTGCCTCCCCAAATCCTCAACCTCACTATAACCATGACAAAACATGCGTCAAACCTCAAGTGAGGATAGTCTACAAAATACTTGACTCTTCAAAAGTGGCAAGGTCCTAAAAAACAGGAGGGACTGAGAAACTGTCAGATTGCAGACAAAGGAGGCACACCACTACAATACTGTCACAGTGTGAATTTCTTAGTTTTGATGTCAGCATTAGGGGAAGCTGGGTGAGGGGTGTGTAGGAACAAAAAATTAAAAAAAAAAACAACAACCGAAAAACAGGGTAATTTTGATTCCAGTTGAAAGCAAACACTTCCTTGGAAGTCAGGCCAGGAGAAGGATGAATAATGCCCTTCCAGGGCTCTCTCTCACAGCTGTAGGTTCATGCCTCCTTCATGGTGCTAATCTCCTTGTTTCGTAACTAGTAGCTTATTGATGTCTTCCTATTAGACAGTGAAGTCCTACAGAGGAAGAACATTCTTATTATTTTTGTATTTCCAGCATCTAGCCTAATGCCTAACAAGTAATAGGGTTCCGCTGGTAAATTATTCTTTAAAAAAATTATATTCAGCAAAGAATATGACTTGTTTGAATGACCAAATCTATGTTATTTATAACCTCTGTTTTCTTGAAGATTTTTCTCACTTTATCCCTATGTTAAGCAAAACTTCTTTACAATCTAATAAGAGAAGGCTTAGCTCCCTTCAGACAATATCTGGATTGTTAATAAATGTGTATCAAGTCATGGGGATCTCTGCTTCATACTGACCTGGTAACCTGTTACAGCTCTGAACAAAAATATGACATTAAATATTTAACATTAACTTATTTTTGCTTCCAAAATAGTTTAGATTCTGGTTTCATATGTAGTAACATACTGTCTGAAAATCCCTGACATTGAAAGGAATATATTTTTCATTAAATGAAACCATTTATTTATAAATAATAATTTTCTTGTGAACCAAGAAATTTATAGCTAATTTTTGAGTAGAATACAGTGCATTTGCAATTTTTACCTCCATCAAATCCAGATATTCCCTAGATTACAAACATCTGATTTTAAAACCTCTGGTACATTCAACCACTGGATTATACCTGACTTTTCTAATTACTTTCCCGTTGGCCACCTTCTATTGACTATTCTATCCCTTGCTCCTATCATCCTAGACTGAAACCACTTTGTAAATGATACAAGAATTATATCAAACTGTATCTCTTCCACATGATTCCTGGTCCCCTGTTACCTACTTTAGATTAGACTCTAAAATGAGAAAACTTATAAAATGGAAAAAATAGTCATTCCAATCTCATGGGGCAGCTGCAAAAACCAAGGAGATAATAGTTGTAAATATGAAACAGTTAATCCCTAGGTTATCACCCTCTTGTAGTTAAGTGTATTTTTTCCCTTAAGTACTAAGGGAAATTTCAGTATTAAGATTTTTAAATCATTTCCTTTTTCTATTTTCCACTTACAAGGATGAAAATAATTATACCTGCCTCCTAGGATTATTTTGATGAGTAATAGAATAACAGGAAAATTGCTAGTACTCTTCCTGAAACAGAATGGGTGGTTAGTAAAGCATAATAAATGTTATGATACAGTAGTTCCCTTTATCTGCAGCTTTGTATTCTGCAGATTTAATTACTTCACAGTCAACTCTGGTCTGGAAGCAGATGATCCTCCTTCTGATGAATCTTAAGGTCAAAAGCAGCCTAAGGCAAGGTCACATCAGAAACATTCACCTCAATTCATCTTATCACGTAGGCATTTTATTATTATCTCACACCATAACAAGAAGAGTGACTATAGTACAATCAGTATATTGGGTTTTTTTTTTTTTTTAAGATTTTATTTATTTATTTGAGGGAGAAAAGGAGAGAGGGAAAATGAGCAGGGGGCAGAGGGGTCAGGGAGAAGAGGGAAAGACAGAAGCACACTCCCCACCAAGCAGGGAGCCTGATTGGGGGTTCGATCCCAGGGCCCCGAGATCATGACCTGAGCCAAAGGCAGACACTTAGCCAATTGAGTCACCCAAGTGTCCCTACTGTTATAAAATATCTAATATATAAATATAATGTTATAATATATAGTATGTGCCCCTATTGTTATAATTATTCTATTTTATTAGTAGTTCTCTCACTCTGCCTAATTCATAAATTAAACTTTACCATGTGTACCTATGTATAGGGAAACATAATACATATAGGGTTAGGTACTATTCACAGTTCCAGGCATCCACTGGGGATCTTGGGACATATCCTGCTTGGATACCAGGGAACTGCTAACCTGACAACACCTTGCACTGTGAGGGAGAAGGATTTGACACACGTTGTTTCCAATGCTCTTAGCCAACATTGTAAGTTAAACATTGTTTCTAATGTTCTTAATCAACACTAACAGTTTACTATTGAGAAAACTGAGGCTGGGAAAAGATTAATAACTTGCCCAAGACCACACAGCTAGGAATGAAGCAACATCCAGTTCCGCCAAGTACTTTCTTTAACATTTCATCAGATTGTTTACTTTATAAACTTTTTTTCCTAACTTTTCCATGCAAAGATCTGGTATTTCAGTTACCTTGAGGATTGTGTAAATTTTCTTTGGATTTGGAAATAAAACAACCCCTTAGCAACCTTAAGTAGAATAAGTATAATAATGTCATTTGGAAGTTGTTCCAACTTCTTAACAAATGACTTTCCAGAGGGGTTTTTATTTTTTTTTAACTTTTATTTAAATTCTAATTAGTTAATACACAGTGTTATATTAATTGTAGGTATACAATATAGTAATTTAACACTTCTAGACAGAACTTGTTTCTAAATTGGGAATTGCCTGGGTCATGCTGAAGTCATATAAAAATTCTAGATTCTATTCAACAGAAAATATATTTTTATTTTTATTTTTTTAAAGGTTTTATTTATTTATTTGAGAGAGAATGAGTGAGAGAGAGCATGAGAGAGGAGAAGGTCAGAGGGAGAAGCGGACTCCCCAAGGAGCTGGGAGTCCGATGGGGGATGAGATCCTGGAAGTCCGGGATGATGACATGAGCCAAAGGCAGTCGCTCAACCAAGGTCACTCAACCATGAGCCACGCAGGTGCCCATAAAATATCTTTTAAAAAAGTTTATAATATTACCAATCTGTTTCCAAGCCTTCCATGTTAACTTTCAACTATAATTTATTCCCCTACTCTCCTGCCATTTTAAAATTCCTGCTATTGGGGTGCCTGTGTGGTTCAGTGGGTTAAGCCTCTGCCTTCAGCTCAGCTCATGGTCTCAGGGTCCTGGGATGGAGCCTTGCATCTGACTCCCTTCTCAGTGGGGAGCCTGCTTCCTCTCTTTCTCTCTGCCTACCTCTCGGCCCACTTGTGATCTCTGTCAAATAAATAAATAAAATCTTTTTAAAAAATTCCTGCTATCATGATTATTTTTCCAAGGTAATTGTGGCCAAAGTAGCCAATGAAGATTGTTTATCAAATGAGAAAATCATTGTTTGCTCAAAGAAGGGCATGTAGTTTGCAAAAATTCAGAAATCAAGCAACTAAAGACAGCTTTTTTTTTCCCCCCAAAGATTTTATTTATTTATTTCACAGAGAGAGATTGACAGCAAGAGAGGGAATACAAGCAAGGGGAAGTGGGAGAGGGAGAAGCAGGGAGAAGCAGGGAACCCGATGCGGGGTTCAATCCTGGACTCAGGGTTCAATCCCAGAACACTGGGATCATGACCTGAACTGAAGGCAGCTGCCTAACCAATTGAGCCACCCAGGTGCCCCTCAAGACAGCTTCATAACTAAAAACTACAAACTCAAGTTACTTTTAGTCTCCCAAAGGATCAGTTTGTTCTATGCCAAGTACACAGGAAAGCTATCTACAATGTCTGCAAATGCAAAATTAGTTGCTCTGTTTTTTTTTTTTTTTATCATCAACTGCATTTTGAATCAAAGTAGAGAGACTTTTTATGCTTGCCTATAAAGATTTTATGGTCAGCTTTCCTAAACTAAAATAAAGTGGAATGTCATAACAATCTCATATTTTATTCAAAAGCAAGACCCCATCCCCACCCCAATTACCCTGATGATTCTTTCATCATGAACACACCCTACTTTTGGCAAGTTCTTCCTTTTGTCTATTTTAGTGAATTTTAAAAATTAATTTATTGTCTGAGTTCTCCTCTAATTGCTTTAACTGTGAAAAAAATGGCTAATTAGATTACACTCCCTGGACAGCAACAAGGTCACCTGTAAACTTGTTAGAAAAGTAAATCCTTTGGCCCCATCCCAGGTCTAGTGGTTCAGAACCCCTGGGGTGGGACCCAACAATCTAGCCTAATAAAAGCCCTCCCAGGGTTTCTCATAAAAACCATTTGAGTGGCACCTGGGTGGCTCAGTCGGTTGAGCCTCTGGCTCTTGGTTTCAGCTCAGGTCATGATCTCAGGGTCAGGGGATGGAGTCCTGCATCAGGCTCCCTCCTCAGTGGAGAGTCTGCTTGAGATTGCCTCTCTCTCTGCCTTTCCTCTGCTCTAGCATGCTCGCTCTCTCTTTTTCTCTAAAATAAATAAGTTAAATCTTCAAACAGGAAAATAAATCGTGGCCCAAGAGCTCTCACTCCAAATGGATACAGAATAAGAACAGCTGGGAATGAGGCTCGTAAACTGGATCTATTCAGATGACTGTGAACTGTCCTTTTCTGTGTGATTTCTATAGGCTTATGTTAGTGTGAAACCCTAAGTGCATTCGCTGTGGGCAGATATGTGACTTCTTCAGCACCTGGGAAACTGCAGGAAAAGTAGGATTGACCCCCATCACTTTCCAGGTTGGAGCACCCAATAGGCAGTTTGTTTGTGCACATGTCTCTGTCATGTGCCAAGCAGGAGCAGGGAAAAAAGTGATCTATACATATATTTATATAGGTAAGTACATTTATAAAAATACAAATTTTAGAGAAATAATAAACATATAGAACATATTTTTAAATCTATATTTTGGTAATGTTTTTTGAAAAGTCATTATTAGAGAAAAAAAATTTTTGGCCTTCCTTGTATTTGTCACATGGCTTCATATTGTTTCTGGCTTAACTGCTGGGACTAGGGCACCAGATACAATCTCTCAATGCCTTGAGGACTCACAGGATTTTAATCTGGCTTAGAATTCTCCACTTGTATATCTCCCAGGCATCTCAAATATCTCACAAATAAAACTCGTTATCTTCCCATGACTCTGCTTCTCTTTCTTCTGAGACCACAGGGTCAGCTCATGACATCAGCATCCCCCTACCCACTCTAGACATGGTGGGGGTGCTGTATCCTCTGTTCCTTCCCTCTCATCTTCCCCTATCAGATGTCTGTCAATCAGTTTGTCAATTCTGTCTTTCAAATACCTCCTAAGACTGTCTCCCCCTGACTATTCCAGAGCGACTAATTTTGCTCTGATCTTCACGATTTCATACCTGGACTTCCACAGCAGAGTCTTGTTGTGGTGCTATCTCCCACAGGAGAACCAAAGGGAGCTTTAGAAACAAAGGACCTACTGATGTAACTTCCTAGGTTTAAACTTTTCAGTTGGCCATCGGTTTAGAATCCTCACCGTGAGCCTTCATGATCTGATCCTGATTAACCTTCCATTCACGGAATGCCTTGTCTGCATTCTGAGAACCCTGTACTTTAGCCTCACTCATCATTTCTAGAATCTCGTGTCCTTCCTCCCCACCCTTCTGTCTGAACAGGTTGTGTTCTTTGCCCTGAAATGCTACAAGCCCTTCTTCCTGCCCTGCCCCCAACACCCAGTGGTTAACTCTTATTTTTTCATGTCCCCGTATCCTTTTAGTAGTTAAGAGCTTCCTTCTCTATATTCCCTTTATATTCTATATTCCCAAAGTGCCTGTACATAACTCCATTTCTGATTATAGAACCTCACACACTGATTACTGGGGTGTCTGGGTGGCTCAGTCAATGAAGCCTCTGACTGTTGATTTTGGCTCAGGTCATGATCTCAAGGTTGTGGGATCCAGGCTGGTGTCGGGCTCTGCCCTCAGAGGCGAGATTGCTCAAGGATTCTCTCCCTCTCCCGCATCCTTCCCCCACTGTATGCCCCCCCTTAAATAAATAAATAAATTATTTTTATAATTTATAAATTATAAATTATCTGATTCCTGCAATGTAAGATAATTGGAAAATGGGGGCTGTTTCTTTTTCTTCTTTGAATCTACAATATTTACCATGCATTGTATATATTAAATAAAGATGGAATACATGAATGTGTAAATAAATAACTATGGCAAAGAGCCAACGGTAACAAGAAGTATCTCCTTTAAAGGCCAAATTAGAGGAATTTTAGTAGTACTCTCTAGAATAAAAGAAGATAGAGCTGAAAGGTTCCTAAACCCAAGCAAATATCCATAGCATCCTAATTTTGGTGTCCAGAAGTTACCAGATTTAATCTATATGTCATCATTATATAAATCAGGTGATTCATATGTTGACAAGCATTCTATTTAATACTTCTGGAAAACAAAACTCTGCCCTAAATTTGAATGTAGAAGTATTTCAAATTCCCCTATACTTCATGTCTTTGACCTTTCTATTAAAACATTAATAAATATGTAGAAAATGTCTGTTACTAAATTGTTGCAATTTGAAATTCGGGATCAGTTTCCATAACTACAGTTGTTTTTCATGGATACCACCCATCAATGTTTTTATCTGAAAATAACTGTCTTATCCACCAATCTGTTCTTTCCCAGTTAACGTTTATTTCCATTGTTTTGCGATTGTTTTTGAAAACAATCAATAGAAAAATATTTTTAGAAGTTACCAAAGGTGGCAAAGCATGACAGTTAAAAATCAACTTAACTTTTCAAAAAAATGAACTTGGGGCGGGGGTACCTGGGTGGTTCAGTTGGTTAAGCATCTACCTTAAGCTCATGTCATGATTTTGGGGTCCTGGGATTGAGCCCCACGTCAGGCTCCTTGCTCATTAGGGGAGTGTGTTTCTCCCTCTCCCTCTGCCCCTACACCCGGCTCATGCTCTCTCTCTCTCTCAAATAAATAAATAAAATCTTAAAAAAAAAAAAAAGAATTAACTGGGGCTGTTCTGTGATGTAGGAGGACGGGAAGAAGCTTACCAGTGATTAGTGCTTATATGTGTCGAGCGCATACAATACCATGAATGTTTGACAATGGGCCTCATCAGTATTAGGTACTGGAAGTTTGTAGACTAATTCAGAACTTTTTTTAAATTTTTGAGCTATTCTAGAATAACATGTTTAAGTGCCTACAGTGTACTTGGCACATAGTAGGTAGATATCATTTTTACTAAGAGCTTCATGTGTGAAAGTCAATTAAGACCTTCTTTCTAGCCTCTAAATATTTCATGAACAACAAAAAGAGTAGAGAAAACAAATCCCAATTACGCAGTCAAAAATAATACTCATTCTTCATTCTTTCTGCTGAAGAGAGTTTACAATAAGCTTTCCACAAGAATCCAAAAATATGACTTCTTTTTTTTCCCCACAGGAAAAGGACAGGTAGCTTTTAAATCCTCTGCTGATATTCTCACTACATTTCTTGTTTTTTATTCTGAATATTTGCTGCCTCTTAGCAGGCAGTGGAGATTCAAAATTTGAAAGTCAAGATGATCGTTTACTGTGTCCCTGTTCCACATTTCAGTCCAGTAACATGTACTACCTTTTCTTTTTGCCTTTATCTCAGCTACCCAGAAACGCTTTTTAAACAAAGCAGTTAATTCCTGCTATCTTTCTTCTTCATCTCACTCCACAAAAGGTATTTTCTAGAAAGGCTGCTCAGACAGAGATGCAGGCTTGCTGGTCTGAGTTAAGTCTGAGGCAATGAACGAAATGGACCAGGATTCTTTCTTGAGGCTTCAGGATTATTCCACTTGTTTAATTAAAAGATTATAATTCCGTACTTGAACTAGATTCATAGAAAAGTAAAAATTCATTCCAAAGGCATATATAAGTAATTTGGGGTTGTACAGATCTATAGATCTCTGATTTTCATCTCTTAGTAGAGTACATTTAATTGGGAATCAAAACATTTGTTGTTGGGTTGCCTGTCGTGGGATCGAGCCCCGCATTGGGCTCTCTGCTCCACGGGGAGCCTGTTTCCTCCTCCTCTCTCTCTACCTGCCTCCCTGCCTGCTTGTGATCTCTCTGTCAAGTAAATAAATAAAATCTTTAATTAAAAAAAAATTGTTGTTGGCCTTTCTTTTTCTTTTTTGAATATTCTCATAATTAGTGTAAGATCAGTACCTGATAAATATGAAAGCATATTATTCACCAAAAGAATTCTCTGGTTGGGAAAAATTAGAGCAAATATTAACTCAAAGACTTGAGTTATTATTTTCAAAAGTCATTATCCTCATTATATGTGGCATGAAAGATGAAGGGCTTTAAAAAAATGGATTTTTTGGCCACCATTTACTGATTTTTCAAATAAACAAACACTTGAGTACTGAATTTTAAAAGGGCTCCTCTAGGGGTGCCCAGGGTGGCCCAGCCAGTGAAGCATCTGCCTTCTGCTCAGATCATGATCCTAAGTCTGCCTTTGGCTCACATCATGATCCCAGGGTTCTGGGATCAAGCCCCAAAGTGGGCTCCGTGCTCAGTGGGGAGTCTATGTCTACCTCTCCCTCTGCCCCTCCCCCATTGCTTGTGCTCTCTCTTTCAAATAAATTAATTAAAATCTTTAAAAAAAGACCTCCTTTATCTGTAATTTGAAGAAATTCTTTTGTTAAGTCTAGTGTAGTGTCATGCTCATTGCTTTTCCTTTCACAAATTCTTTTAAATTTTCCATTTATCAAGCAAGACTGTTTCCCCATGATTTTAGCAAAAAAAAAAAAGAATGAAGGTTTTTTTTTTTTTTTTAAGTTGTGTTATGAATATCTTCTGTGTTAGAAAAGATCACCATTCTAAGATTGTATCTCCTATTCCAATCCTTCCTGGAGTGATTTTGTTCATTCTTTGTCTTGTGGGACAGTGTTGGGTTTTCCTTCCTTTCTGTTTTCTGTAAATCCCATCACTGTCCTATCACTTTCTCAGCAGAAGCATCTTTCTTTGGAAACACGTATCTGCTTCTTTATTTTAGCTTGGGGGTCCATGAGGAAGACTTCACTGTTTGTCCGCTGCCCATATCCAAGGCCAGATTACCAGACAGTGGCTGAGGGTGGCCAAGCACACAGGCAGTGGTCAACTCTTCAGGGCTTGTTCAAGGAAAGAGCATGAATTTGGTCAAGGAAACAGCATGAACCATGAGAGCCTGACAAAAACTCTGTAGACCCATTTTTCTACAGAAACAAAACAAAGGCAATTCTGGCTCCATTATGGCACTTGGTTTGTTAGAATTTAAAAAGTCCCATGTGTGACCAAGGGAGATAGTATCACCCTCTTAAACAACCACGGTGTTCTTTTGAATTGGGTCCACAAACGTTCACATGATGTCAAAACCCTGTAGAGAGAGAACACTGTAGAGGAGTCACTGGTATGTGTCATCTGTCGGTAACTAGGAACAAAAATGTAATTCTGAATTGTTGTAAAACATTTGGCTAACTTAAATTGCAAAGAACAATGATGATAGCACACTGATTTATTTCATTAAAGTTTACTGTCAATAACTAGGTTAAACTAAATATATATTAATGTTTTGGTCAAACATTTTTCTTTTAGGGAAAGATTTTTAGGTCACATAGAAAATGATAATAAGGGGTGCCTGGATGTCTCAGTGGGTTAAAGCCTCTGCCTTTGGCTTGGGTCATGATCCCAGCTTCCTGGGATAGAGCCCCACATCTGGCTCTCTGCTCAGCAGGGAACCTGCTTCCTCCTTTCTCTCTCTCTGCCTGCCTCTCTGCCTACTTGTCATCTTTCTCTGTCAAATAAATAAATAAAATCTTAAAAAAAAAAAAAGAAAATGATAATAAAACCTTAAACACAGCTGAAAACAAACAAATCCTGGGCACCTGGGTGGCTCAGTGGGTTAAGCCTCTGCCTTCTGCTCAGGTCATGATCTCAGGGTTCTAGGATCAAGTCCTGACTTGGGCTCTCTGCTTGGCGGAGAGACTGCTTCCCCCCTCTCTCTCTGCCTGCCTCTCTGCCTACTTGTGATCTCTCTCTGTCAAATAAATGAATGAAGTCTTTAAACAAACAGATCCTATCTTTGCTTTGGAGAATGCCAGAAACAAATGTGTGATAAGCCAAGTTATCATGTATAAGGTCTTGCCCAATAGGGCTATCTGGAGTGGACTGCATTGCTTTGCAGAAAAAAATGAGGTGGACCTCCTTGTTGTCCAGGGACTGATAAAGGATTCAGCCTTCCCCCTAACTATACCCACTTCTGTCCCCGGGGGGGGCATCCCTAAACACTGCATCTCAAGAGGAGTCTTTCCCCGGCTTTTGCCTACTCATGCTTCCCTGAGTTTTCAGACCTTTGTCTCAACTCTTCCTTCCTCTTCTTGGAGCCCAGCCATCTGAACCTTATACCCTGGTGATGAACCGGATAGCCAAACCTCTGCTATTCTGATCAGGACAGAATGTTATGCGCCATGTTCTCAGGGCTGAAAATATGTATCTGGTTTGCGGAACAACCATATACCCCAGATTGTGATCAAAATACAACCTTATTGTTGCCTCCCACAGCCCTTTAAAACTGATTGGGGATAGAAGGGGGCTAATTTCCTCCAACCCTTATGAAGACAAATTATTAAAAACTTGGAACTAAGACAAGAGGATGGAAATCTCTTCTTTCTGCATCAGACCCAAGTGTTGTCACAGACCCACTCAAGGACTACTTGATGTTCTGGGGGGAATAGGCCATTGTTTACTACCATTAATTAAGGTCCATACTGAACATGATAATGCATGTTCACTTTTAGATTTTTGCTCAGTGGAGATACAAATGATTTCTGTCTGATAGGAAAAAAAAAAAAAAAAAAAAAAAAACCAGATTGAAAGGTTATGGTTTTACTGCCCTGTAGGAGTTTAGCCATTTTAGTTTCTAATCTCTCAATTTTCCAATGTCCATCCTCACTCACTTCCTATATTCAGCTTCCCAAATGCTCATTAATGTAGCATTAATATCCTTCTAACTCTCTCACCCAAGAGTTAAATAAATCTTGACACATGTTTATTCTGTGCTTATATGAGAGACATGTTTTTATCTTTTGACAATTATGCTTTGCCTTCCTCAATGAAGACTTAGGCTGGCATATTTTTTCTGGCCAGTATCAGAAAATAAAAAGTCCTCTGGTTACTTTTGGTAAAAAACAATTTCACTCCAGCAACTAGAATGTCCATTTTTTTTTTTTTAAGTTATCAAAACTCTGGACTCCTCTCCTCTAGCCTGGGTGAGCCTCAGGTTAGAATACTCCAGGAGGAAAAGGGAATGTGGTCCTTGTACTCTGCTCTCTTCACACTCACCAGATGAGTTATAGTTTTGGAGCCCACCAGGGTTGAAGGGAAGTGGGTGCATGGAGAGAAGTAAGGCGAACGGCCAGAACTTGCTGGGCTCGTTGGCTTCATACTCTCCACCCAGGCCAACAGGCCACACTGATAACATCTCTGCCAGCCTCTTCTCTCATGCAGATGCCTTGATATGGGCAAGTGAAAATTGGTTGGATTCCTTAATCAGCCCCTGGACAGCAAGGGGGTCCACCTCCTTTCTTTCTGCAAAACAGAGCAGTCCACTCCAGATAGCCCTATTGGGCAAGACCCAATATAACCCAAGTCAATGTGCATCCTCTGCCCCACAAAACTCTGGGAATGTAGAGCTGTACAAGAGCAGCCTTCTCCTTCCTCCCTCAGTAAGTGGTTAGCCCTTTCTCTCACTGTCTAGATTTCCTGAGTGGGGATCAGGGCCCTTTCAGAACCACCATAAGCTCTGTCATGTGCAAGTCAGGTGGTGGTACTCTGTCTCCAGATTTAGGGAATGCAGTTCTCTGAGTGGTCATCTTTAAGCTCATGGCTAGACACTTGCACCTCCTACCCAAGTAATCTCTTCACCAGTCCACCTCCTGCCCACTGTCTGAAGTCTTTCTGTGCTTTTCAATTGACTATGGGGATCAGGGCTGTGGAAAATTTCTCAGGTCCATTTCTTTTGTAAACCCTCACATAGAAGTGGTAGTGTGGGGGACGGTCATACTCTTGCTTTGGTACTCTATTGCCTCATCCAAAACTGAGTTACAAAAAAAAAAAAAATCTCATTCTAGTTTCCTGTTACATTTACATTTAAATTTACTGGAAATAAGCAAATATAGTGGTGGGGATTTTAGACTTTGCAGGGAGTCTCTACCATGTCAAAAGAAACCTTGGAATTGAAACACATCCATCAGAAAATTATTTATTCAGTCCATGAATAAAGTTGACTTTGAAATAAAGGCAGAAGCTTTATGAATGTGGTCATTATTCAGCAGTCATTTTTCACATTTTTCCTTCATACACGCAGGGTAGATGTATGTGTGCATTAAAAATCTGTATTTGTCATAGGTTTGGGATGACACATGCAACTCTACCTCCAACTCCTTAAATTTCCTTCGATATTTATTTATTAATTCAATATCAGGCATTCTGCTGTGTGCTGGAAAATACAGTGGTGAACTAAACAAGCATACTCCAACTCTCCAGAAGCTACAGGAAACTGTCAGATTTCATCACATCCTCATTTCCCTCTCTTTCTCCCTCACTCTTCACCTAAAGAGCTCTTATGTGACTAAATGGGTTTTCACTAGCTTCTGATGTTTTCCTCAATATACACTTGCCTCTCATACTGTCTATTTTTGGAGGGAGTTGTGACTCACACCCAGTGGACTAACCAAGGAAGTGATTAAATCTTTATATTCCTACCTTCACAACTTTGAAATTTTTTTTTAAGATTTTATTTATTTATTTGACAGACAGAGAGATCACAAGTAAGCAGAGAGGCAGACAGAGAGAAAGAGGCGGAAACAGGCTCCCTGCTGAGCAGAGAGCCCCATGTGGGGTTCGATCCCAGGACCCCGGGATCATGACCTGAGCTGAAGGCAGAGGCTTTAACCCACTGAGCCACCCAGGCATCCCATCTTTGGGATTGTATTGGAGAAACATTCTTTTTGGAAAACCTCGGTTTGAAGACCACCTCTTCCATTTATTATTACCTTTACGATTTGGGCAATTTTATCTCTTTGAAACTTGGTTTCTTTATCCACATTTAGGACTAATACTGCCCAGTTTAAGTTATTGTATTTACTGAGATGAAGTCTTCACCGTGTTGACAGGAAGTGGAAGTAGATATTCCTTAACTGGACTCCCCTAAGACCTTACTCTCATTCCATGCTGTTTCTGAGTCACCTCTCCCAATTTGGGCACAGGGCTGAGGTTTATTATCAAAACAGTTTTGTCCTTGATGTTCTTAAAACTTAAAAAATAAAAATGTCATTCTTTGTTTTTACCATTTGGAGCATATGATTACCCATCCTGGTTTCACATACTGAGATGAGGGCTACACTTTTTACTCACATTCTCAATGACTACTTGAATAACCGTGCTACCTCACAGAAATGAACCAGAATACTGTGCTTTCCCTTCCATTCTCTCACTGCACCTCTTTCCTAATTATTGTTTCAGAATGCTTGTGAAGATTTGCAGGTCTTTAGAGATCATTAGGTTGTTTCTTAGAATGGAACAAATAATATAGTTAGCTATTAATCACAAAGTTAGCCCAGGATTTCTTCAATAAATACCATACTTTTGACAATTTGTGCCTGATCATTGACTAAGTGGTGTTTCTGTAGAGGAAATAGAAAGTACTATGATATTCAAAAAGCATTGTTTTATGGGCATGACACTTGACTGCCTCAATACTTCCCGGTTTCAACCCCAAAACATCATCAGACTCAGATATTAACTTCTACTGCACCCCTAGATTAGCATCAGATTGGTCCAGTTTTCAATCTAGCTCTCATTTTTAATTCTCTACCCAATTCATCAACAGTCACTGAGCCCTTTGTATGTGGAGCATTTGGACTCATATATTCACTACAGGACTAATAAGAGATCAATGCCCTTGGGTACTGCTCTATATCACTGGTCATTGAAACTACAATTATGACTGCTCTCACTGGCCTTTGGTGGAAACCAGATCCCTTATAAAAAGATAAATAGGCAACTGTCAAAGGTATTAGAGATCATCTAGGGTCAGCCTGATGTTTAATTTTTCTGATTGATTTTTTAAAATTACTGAAAGCTTCAAAAAATGAATGTGTAAGAATCATCTTTTTAAAAAAGCAACAAAGATGGCTAGTCTGGTTAAGGCCAAGGTAAAGGATATAGAGGTCTACCCAGTCAGCCCTTCTTCATCTGAGTTATTTCTGAAGACTCCATATGCTGTGCAGCTCACTGTCTAAAAAGCGCTCATCTAGGTCAACTCTTAGATTTTGCAGAGGAAATGGAGGTCCAGATATGAAAAAAATTACCTAAGATCCCATAGTTATTAGTGGCAGATTTTATTCAAGATTTTCTGGGTTTTTTTTGTTTTTAAAAGATTTTATTTATTTACTTGAGAGAGAGAGAATATGAGAGGAGAGAGGTCAGTGGGAGAAGCAGATTCCTGCTGAGCAAGGAACTGGATGTGGAACCTGATTCTGGGACTCCATGATCATGAGGTGAGCGGAAGGCAGTTGCTTAACCAACTGAACCACCCAGGCACCCGATTTTCTGTTTTTTTTTTTTTGTTTTGTTTTGTTACTGTTGTTTACACCATTCTGCCACTTTATATGATGACTAAATAATACTAGGGAGCCAGCACAAAGATGAGGCAGTAAGGTGCCTAAGGTACAAAATTTAAGGAGATACTCCCCCTCAGGTCTGTGCAAGAGCTGAGTCTGAACTTGCAATGGCTTGAGAATGACTGTTTCCTTAAATTTTGTGCCCTAGTTGCTTATTTGCCTTCCTAATCCCAATCCTGCCTCTGCTTATATTTAATATAGGAAACATAAGTATTTACTTATATTTACAAACATGTCATATGCACCCTCTACCTCCTGTTCTTTCTTGCTCTGTCTTCCTCATTAGACTGTGAATCTTAGAGAACAAGGGTTTTGTCTTTCATCCTTATAGTCCCAGTTCAGTTGAGTATATGGGAGAAAATGAGTAATTAATAATGTCTATGAAATAGACAGATGGGTATTTAAATTTTGTCTTTTGTGAATCTTTCCTGACACCTTAAATCCACCCTGACTTCTCCACCCTCTGAATTCCTAACACATTACCTGAATAACTTAATTCACATGGAATCATGTATGCTGACATAACTTTTTTGTTTATGTAACTCTTGTGTTTAATTTTCTAAATTTATAGCCAATTAGAGATCAGGTAGTTAGGAGCAAAAGCCCATTCATATTCTTTTTTTTTTTTTTTAAAGACTTATTTAATTTTACAGAGAGAGAGAGTGGGGAGAGGGGCAGAGGGAGGGGGAGAATCTGGGGGAATCTTAAGCAGTCTCTATGCTGAGCACAGAGCCCGACTCAGGGCTCAATCTCGCAAGCCTGAGGTCATGACCTGAGCTAAAACCAAGAATCAGAGGTATCATCGAACTAGCCACCCAGGAGCCCCAAGCCAATTAATAATCTTTTTGAGTTTTCTCAGCAGCTGGCAGAATATTCTGCACATTTGAGGCTTGTAGCAAATGGTTCTTCAATGTACGAATGAAGAATAAGTGAATTCATGAATAAATGAGTGAGTCGATCAATACCATGAATAAATGAGTGAGTCGATCAATACTTTTTCAGCATTTTCTCAGCTGAAAACAGGGTTTATAAAGTTTAGTAACTCTTTTGAAGTCCTAACTTGCCTACTAATCAGTTAAGTGACCTTACACAAATCATCACACCATTCTGGCCTCAATGTCTTCAGATGCAAATGAGGAGGTGGCTTGTGTGATTCTGAAAATATCTCCAGCTCTAGAATCCTGTGAATCTAGAAATCTGTCATGCAGGACTAGGAGGCCAGGTATGAATTTTGCTACTGTGAATCCGTGTGTCATCCTGACAGTGATTACAACCCAATATTTCACTATTTAGAGAGTCCTGAAATTACAAACAGATTGTGTGTCAAACATTAATTTGTAATATACTGTGTCTTATGCTTCGGCTACCTTTTGTGTTCTAGCTTGGAAACTAAAAATCCAATATATAGAACTAATACTACTTGAAGTACACATATTTGTATATAGCATTATTTCTATGGGAAAATGCATTGTAATCTAATCTAGAACTTTAAGGACAAATCTCCACAGGTTAGTGGGTGGAGAAGGAAGAGAATGGAAAGGGACGAAGTGTTCCCAGGACTTTCACCGTAGTACCCAAATAACGATCAAACATTGTACCTTCAAATTTCTATCTTGACTCAGAAAGTCATTAGCTTGGAAAAAGATCAAAGTAAGTATTTTATTATTTCAAGAAGGTAAATGAATCTTTTAAAATAGTCAGTTATATCTGTATGTTCTCCTGTAGTTATTTTTAGTATTTATTTTTTCTTCTGAAAAATAAATGCAAGACTAAAAATGTCTTATTAAAATTCTTTAGAATGGGGCATCTGGGTGGCTCAGTGGTTTGAGCAGCTGACTCGTGATTTCTGCTCAGGTTATGATCTCAGGGTCATGAGATTGAGCCCTGTGTCTGTCTCTGCATGGGTGTGGAGCCTGCCTAAGATTCTTCCTCCTCTCCTTCTGCCCTCTCCCTCTGCCCACCACTCACACATGTGCTTTCATGCTCTCTTTCTCTCTTTTTTTTTTTTTCATGCTCTCTTTCTCTTAAAAAAAAAAAAAAATTCCTTAGAGAAATATGAGCAAACTCTTTTCTCACCTGCTTTTTCCATGATGGATTTAATTCAAGGTACCTGTTAAAAAGCCACAGAGATTTCCTATGTAAATGTTGACCATATTTGATGACTAAATTAACCATGTGATGAAACTGTTATTTTCTTTTTTTTTTTTTGAAACTGTTATTTTCTTAAAGAAAAATAGAGTTTCTTGAGGAAGTTTTGGTGGTTAATTATAGACCCCATGACATCCTGGGATTCATTGTGCAGAATTGTGGTTGAGGCATTTCAGTTCACAGCAATGGACTAACCTTGAGCAGACATTGCCATTTCTCTCCATTTCCACATTTATCCAGGCCTGGTTTACTTAATGAATTATCAGAGTATAAAAAAGAGTGGAAGACTCTGTGGTAGGTCTTCCTGCTTTATTATTTTACATAGCTGTCATTTACTGATCTCTTAGATACTGGTTCTTTCCATCTAGTTCCATGGATTATGGTTGGCAAGTTAATATTTCTTTGAAAACAATTTCATCTTCATTATTCTTTAGTTTTTTTTTATCCACTGTCTTTAGATCAAATCTGAGGATTTCAGTCATTATTTCAAGTCCTCTCTACCTCCATCATCAGGCTTTTCCATGTCTATTCAACATCATTTATCCTACCTTGCTGTCCCTTGGCCGCAATCCATAGTAGCTAGTACCCCGTCTTTGTGCTAGAACTTTGTGAGAGATAGGTGAGGTACTGGGCCTCGTCCTCCAGGGCCTGACATCCTTTTCCCTTTTGCTCAACATCTAGATTGACTGATCACTTCTCTGAGGTCACTGTACGATAATAATAGATGTAATAATGACGTCATTTATGAGGGAGTACTTACTGTGTCAGGCACTAAATTATTTTATATGCCTCATCCCTGCTAAAACAATTAGGTAGATATGGGTATTATTATCTCTATTTTACAGACAAAAAAATCAAGGCTCGAAGAATGAAGACTTTTACACAGTCATACAGCTAACAAATGCCAGACCCAGGTGTTGGAAGAGGTCACTGAGAGGACATGGAATAGAGGTTCTGCCCACCACCGCCTGAGCCATTTCAAAAACGCAGCCTGAGAGGAGAAGGGAGTTGAGGGAAATTGGAAGGGGAGGTGAACCATGAGAGACAATGGACTCTGAAAAACAATCTGAGGGGCGGGGGGTGGGAGGTTGGGGGAACCAGGTGGTGGGTATTGGAGAGGGCACGTATTGCATGGAGCACTGGGTGTGGTGCAAAACCAATGAATACTGTCATGCTGAAAACAAAACAAAACAAAACAAAACGCAGCCTGAGAAAGCAATGTGTTGTTGAGACTGTCTGGACTGTCTACGAAACTGAACCCACTTTAGGCAAAGATATAAAAGTTCCAGTGTCTGTGCCACAAAGTTGACTCTTTAGTTTGGTAGGTCAGAGACACACAAATCCCTCTCGTAAGAGGCATTGTGTGAGAAGTACTGGAAAAATCCGCCTAAGATGGAGTAGTTGTGCAAAGGTGGAGGAAGTCTTCTCAAAGCCACGATCAATTATCTTTGAGAGATGCAGAGCATCTGTATCTGAACCTTTCAAATTTATGTGTAATTTTATTCTGACTTGCATCGTTTAGTTTATTTTTATTGGTCTGAATGTCAATTGGAGAAGTTTTTTTAAAGAAAGGTTCATGTCTTCCACATCTGTATTTCCCAATATCACTCGGTGCAGTGTTACATACACAGTAAATGATAAACACTTTGTGATGAATCATCTAAAAATAAGATTATTCATGAAAACTATTAGATCAGGCTTCCTCACAGTTCATTTTATTAACACGATTCTCTCTTAAATGTTCTTCGAGCAGCCTATATTTTACCTTCATTGCGTTCATCAATTTTCAAATGTTCGTCTCATACGTGTCTTCTGTACTAGACTGTAAATCCCATGTAAATTCACAGACTGTGTGTTTCCTGCATACCACTGAATCCTGGATACTTGGAAACTGTGCACATAGTAGGTGTTCAATAACCTTTGGTTGAATGAATGAAACAGGAACTCAAGGAACTCTTTCCAAGATGCTTCTTTGGCCTAGTGAGTTTAGGAAATTTGCAGATTATGCCATCCACTTGGATATTCACAGTTACACATCAGCAAATGCAATCGCCAAAAATCTTGCAGTAAACAAATCTGCTTAAGATTGGTTGTGTAATTTCTTAAATTAAATTGACTGAAGATCCACTTCTCCCCCTTTTCCCTGAGAAACATCTGTTAATATTCTATGAAATCAGTATTGAGCAGACACTCTGAGGAAAGCCTTTTTTTTTTTTTTTTTTTTGATGTGGAAGGCAGCATCTGTCATAGAATGTTGTTACAACTATAGAGTCCAAGAAATGTACTCTCTTCTTGATTCTTTCCCAGCCGGACAGACTGGGAATTCTAAAATGTGGAAACCAGGATGATACTAACCTAAGGTAGCTTCATTATCTAACAAAAGGGGGTGTTCTGTGATATTATTCCTCAGCGTGAGACAACTGAGTGCTTTTATTCAAAATAGCCTGCCTGACTCAGAAGGATTAT
Source organism: Mustela nigripes (assembly GCF_022355385.1). Classification (NCBI taxonomy): domain Eukaryota; kingdom Metazoa; phylum Chordata; class Mammalia; order Carnivora; family Mustelidae; genus Mustela; species Mustela nigripes. Next base: position 97,641,306 of record NC_081562.1, read on the forward strand.
TTTACCTGTCTGTCTCCAATATTCAGCCACAAGTTTTACATTTATTTATAAGGACTGTGGGAGAACTAACTTCACAGGGTTCCCAGAGTAATAATAATAAGGATAAAAGTTGAAAACTAGGTCTTTGAAGACAGGTTAAATGAATTGAAATGATTTTATATTTAAACATAATCAGTAGTTAAATTATTGACTATATAGGAAGGTGATAAGTATTATGAAAAGTACAGAGAAGGGAAAGTAGAAAGAATGTATGTCTATAAAAAGAGGTAGGGTGTAATCTTAAATAGATTGGTCATAATGGACCTCACTGAGAAGGTGATACCTGAGCAGGGATTTGAAGCCCTTGAGAGAGTTAACTATGGGGATGGGAGAAGAACATGTTGGCCAGAAGGAAAAATTAAAGTCTCTACATCAGGAGTGTGTTTGTTGAGGAAAAAAGGTTAGTGTGGCTGGGCACTGGGGTTTGGGGGACTGATCCTATAGGGACTTTGACTATGATAAAGACTTTGGCTTTCATTTGGAATGAGATTGGGGGCCACTGGAGGATTTTTGAGCAGAGGACTATTATGTCTGACTTATGTTTTAAAAGGATCACTCTGGTGAGGAGGATGAGAATGGCAGCAGGCTAATGAGTTAGGGGGTGATCGCTACTATATATGATGCAGGAGAGCTAAGATCAGGGCTCATATCAAATAGTAATAATGGAGTCAATGACAATGGATTAGATCTGGGTATTTATTCTGAACACAGAGCAACAGGGTTATCAGGAAGTGTGTAAGAGGGAAGTCAAGGATGACTCTAAGATCTATCAGCCTCAATTAGTCTTTATACCAGGTAGGTTATGTTATCCACTGTATTTTTAAGGTTGAAGACATTGAAGCTACAGAGATATTAACTTTATGTGATTTAGCTAGTAAATAGCAGAACTGGGATTGGAACCCAGGGTTGTCTGAATCCAAAGGCTGGGCTTCTTTACCATGATGCTGTATAGCCCCTGTAGGAATTAAGCTATTACCCTGAACTCTGGCCTTAGATCTCCAAGAAACTGATTCCAGGTATGCATTCTTGTTACTATTTTGAATGGTAGTTTCCATTAACATGTTTCCATGCCTTAAACCCTAGTTCACTAGTGACTCTATTCCTGCTGCCCAGCACCTTTTTTCTTTTCTTTTCTTTCTTTTTTTTTTTTTTAAGATTTTATTTGTTTATTTGAGAAGGAGTGGAAGAGAGAGAGATTACAAAGGAAGAGGGAGAAGCAGGCTCCTTGCTGAGTAGAAAGCCCAATGTGGGGCTTCATCCCACGACCCTGAGATCATGACCTGAGCCAAAGGCAGAAGCTTAATTGACTGAGCCACCCAGGTGCCCCAGATCCTTCTTTTCTTAGAGCCTCCTGCTTCTGAAACCTGTTGCACAACTTTCTTAATTTCCCTGATCGCCAAAACATTCATAATTGTCTTGATTTTTTCCCCAGGCCTTGGTCTGAGTTTGGACTTTTGCCCAAAGTTTTCCTTTTCCCATTAGCCAACCCTCATATTCCAGAGCTTTTTTCTAATGTTTGTCATCTTAGATTCATCTTAGAGTAACTGACTTGACCACTTTAAAGTTAAAACCATATGATTGGCTAAGAGGAGCAGGGGAGCATGTTATAGGGACAGCTGCACTGGCAATGACATTCATGAGGTCTCAACATTTTTCCCAGTCATGTGGAGAGAGAAAGGCTTGGTAACAGCAATCAGCATGGAAGCCTCCAGGCAGGACAGATTCTGATCTATTTGCCAGTGACACCTGGACTCAAGGAAGTCTCCTCAGGTTTTACCTTCTCCAACCTAAGCTACTTAGTATCTTCTTAATATCCCTTTGCAGCTTCAAGCAAACTTATAAGGATCTATCTATTTGTATTATCTTAGCTACCAGCATTGAAATTCCTCCTAAAGATGAAATTCCATATTAGGAACATGTTTTGATACGTGGTTAGGGCAGAAGATGAGTTCCCCAAGGGCTGAGCTGTTAACTGGCACCTGGGTCTCAGAGAAAGTCGAGGCTGCCTAGTACAATGGAGAAAAAAAAGAAGCTGATGGTTCAGTGGCAGAGGAGAAGAAAGGGCAGAGCAGAGATGAATAGAGATGGAAAAAGAAGGGAGACAAAGCCATCGAATACAGGAGGGCTCAGTGTGACCCTTTTCATACAATACCACCACAGTCTATAATCACCACCCAAATCTCACCCTCAGAACCCTAAATGTGAGGGAGGGTTGCTGTAGGTCTAAAGAGAGTTAATTAGTTTTGGGTTAGTGTGTTCCTAGTGTAGGATAAAAGCACTCTGTCAAGGAGATAGAACCCAAGAGACACAGAAGGCAGGAGAGAGATTTGGGCACCTTGTTCATACTAGCCCATAAGTGAATCTAATTTAAATGTTTTCAACACTGTGAATTAATAAACAAACTGGTGTATCTATCCTTACAATAGAATACTACTCAGCAATAAAAAGTGAAAATAAAAAGTGAACTCCTGAGTTACTGATACATGAAACAACACGAATGAATCTGAAAATGTTTATGCGAATGAACTAAGCCTGGGGAAAAAGAATGCACTTTTGTACCTCTCCTATTACATAAAATTTCAAGACATGAAAACCCATCTACAGTGACAGAAAACATGTCAATGGTTGCTGAGAACCAGGGAAACTACAGAAGAATTACAAAGGGATGGGACAAAAAATTCTTGGTGATATAGCACATGGTCATTGTTTTGATTTTGAAGATGGTTTCATAGGTGTAATACCTGTGTCAGAATTTATCAAATTGTAGACTTTAAATACATGCACTTTGTTGTATGACAATTATACCTCAAAAAGGTGGTTAAAAGAATTTTGAGTCCCTTGAAGACTTAAACCATGACTACTCTTTAATAGCTCTCTGAAATGCCTAGTAAAATGCCACATACTCTCTGGGGGCTAAATATTTATTGCTAAATTTTTGGACTCAATAATAGTTCAGCAATTTCCCTACGACCATAAGAACTGGCATTTCCCTGATATTTAGAGTGGTTCAATTAAAATTGATTAACATTTATTAAGCTTCTCTTATTGAATCAAGAAAATATGAAGTGTGTTTTTTAAGGTTTTTATTTAGATTCCAGTTATCATTCAGTGTAATATTACTTTCAGGTGTACAATTTAGTGATTCAATACTTCCATACATCACCTAGCGCTCATCACAATGCCTTCCTTCATCCCCATCACCTGTTGCACCCCCACCCCCACTTCCCCACCAGTAACCATCAGTTTGTTTTCTATAGTTAAGGGTCTGTTTCTTGGTTTGCCTTTCTCTCTCTCTTTTTTAAACTTTGCTTGTTTGTTTTGTTCTTAAATTGCTCATATGAATGAAATCATACGGCATTTGTCTTTTTCTGACTGACGTATTTTGATTAGTATAATACTCTCCTGCTCCGGCCATATCATTGTAAATGGCAAGATTTCATTCTTTTTTATGGCTGAATAATATTCTGGTGTGTGTGTGTGTGTGTGTGTGTGTGTGTGTGTGTGTGTGTGTTTGTGTTTGTGTGTGTGTATATACCACATCTTTATCCATTCATCTATCAATGGACACTTGGACTGTTTCCAAAAATTTGGCTATTATAGATAATGCTGCTATTAAATATCAGGGTGCCTATATCCTTTCAAATCAATATATTTGTATCCTTTGGGTAAATTCCCAGTATCCAATGCAATTGTTGGGTCATAGGGTAGTTCTATTTTTAACTTTTTGAGGAATCTCCATACTGTTTTCCAGGTGGCTACACCAGTTTGCATTCCCACCAAAAGTGCAAAAGTTTTCCCCTCTCTCCACACCCTCACCAACACCCCTTGTTTCTTGCGTTGTTGATTTTAGCCATTCTGACAGGTGTGAGGTGATGAGATGTGCTCTTGATGAGTTTATAATCAGGCTGATTTTAACATATCCATGGATACAGGTTCGTCCTATTTAACAACAAAACTCAGTAAACTCTATTAAAATTAAGAAATTCAGGGAAAAAATGTAGTCAGACCAGTTTCGCATCACACAAGTTAAACGTTTGACTTTTATTTTCCCGGAAATTGTAGTATTGTGTGATATTCAGGAAAGATTACCACCTGTTTCTTGTTGCTAATAACAAAAGTATTTACCATTTATTAAGCACAGGTAATACTTAATATACCAAGCACTTTATAGAACCTTATTTAATCCTACAACAGCATTGCCGGAAATAGTTAGCTACTTAAGCATTCCTTTTAAATAGATGAGAAACTAAGACTCAGAAATTAAGAAATTAATGATTATACCAAGGTCATACAGGCAAAGTGGTGGAAAGGAGATTGGAATATAAACTTGATTTCAAAGCACAGATTTTTATCTTTGTAGCCCCCAGTCTCTAGGATTGTCCTTGAAGGAATGTCCTGGGCTTGATATTAATACTGCTAATTATTGTTAAACCAAAATGCAAATCCTGCATGTTTTTAAGGGGACATGGAACAAAGACGATTAAACACAATACTGTGTTTCTTCATGATAAAGCTAGAAGCTACTGGAACTAGACATACACACATACAGCCCTGTAATTAAAACTTTTTAGCATTAAATAACACTTCCGTCCTTTGAAGTATTTTCTTATAAAAGCATATATTCTTAACTCTCTTCAATATACAGTTTATATCCAGGTTACTAAATAAAGTACATTATATCACTGGAGCTTTTTCTGGTTCTTATCTAAGGTTCCAATAGGTTTGGATATTCTCAGTGTAACCTAGAAATTTCCCTACAGGAAAATGTGAGGCATCTGGTTTAATTATATGTATGGGAAATTTCTCTAATGTGACATTTCTCAAATACTTGCATTTCATGACTTCTGTCCACTCTTTCTCTTCTACTTTAAACGTTCTACATAGTGACAAACTTTCAGTTTGTTAACCACATGAAAAACAAACAAAACTCAGTTGCTTTATGGAGGAACAGTACCAGGAGTTGCCCAGAGCACATAATAACTGTTTCTTTGTAATTACAGCACATCTTAAAGACGAGAGAAAGTGAAAGGCAAAAAAGAGGTGGGAGACTAGCAGCCCCAGCCCTAAAATGTTAATGTGTTGATACATTTGTCTCAACAAATGTAGTTTTAAAATCCGCTAATTATACTGTAGTTCAATGTTGTAACTACATCTGTACCCTTACTGATGCAATCCACCACTTTGCTTTACAAAAGTAACAAATGTGCTTAGACTGATGATTCCTCTTTCCATCCATGTTTCCCCACTCACCACACCTGTACGTTGTCACCAATATACGGTAGTGATTTGGATGGTTTTAGTGTTTATCATAACAGAAGGCATACTGTGTAACTCACTTTTCCCCTGACTCAATATTGTTTTGAAGATTTATCTACACATATTCATGTGGCTATATTAATTTTACCTTCTCAATAGCTTGCCATTACATGCATATACCTTAGGTTTTTAATATGTCTTCTGTTTATAGGCAGTAAAGTTAATTCAACATTTTAATGTTAAAAAGAAAGCTTCCTTGTTCCCTTATGCATATACATTAGATTTCCTCCAGCTTATAGAGAAGAATCAATCTAGAGATGGAAATTATGGTTTGTAAAATGTGTGTTTTTATTTAAACCATTTCCCCCCAGCTTTACTGAGATACAATTAACATAGAAAGTAAGTTTCAGGTGAACAACGGTTGATTGGATGCACTTGTAGATCACAAAACGAGTCCCACCATGCTGGAGGAGATCATCTGGAGGACATGACCTCTGCTTGACCCTAGAGTTGGACCCCGGCAAAAGGTGGATCCTCAGCCCACCCCTGTCCTTGGAGCACATGTTCCACCCACCACAGCTGGAGCTGTTTTCAAAGAGGAAGCCTGGAGAGCAATGTGTTGTTGGGACTACCTGGATGTATACATGACTGGATGCTGTGAAGGTGTCTGTATAAACTTTTAAGATGCTGGCGAGAAGGTGGAGAGATCTACTCATCTTGCTTCCGCCCAAGAGAAGTCTCATATGTAAGTTCCCTTGCTTGTTAGACCTGCCACCCTCCGTCTGGAGCAGTCGGCCTCTTTCTCCAGTCTCTGCTCTCTGCTTGCCCTCTATGTTTGGGGCCAGTTTCGGATCTCACCCAGGAAGTTCCCAAGGTTTCAGTCCAATACACTGAGTTGTTAGCTAACACTTCCATCACATCTCATAATGACCATTTCTTTTTGTGATAAAAGCATTTAAGATCTATTTCCTTATCAAATCTTGAATGATTGGAAAAAAGAAGATGTAGAATTCATATACAGTGGAATTTTATTCAGCCATGAGAAAAAAGGAAATCCAGTCACTTGTAACAACATGGATGGATCTTGAGGGAGTTACGCTAAGCGAAAAGTCAGAGAAAGACAACACTGTGTGATATCACTTATCTGTGGAATCTAGAAAAGTTGAACTCAGAGAAACAGAGTTGAACGATGATTACCAGTGGCCAAGGGGGGAAATGGAGAGATGTTGGTCAAAAGGTACAGACTTCTAGTTAGAAGATGAGGAAGTTCTGGGGATCTGATGCACAGCATTGTGATATAGTTAATAACAATTATATACTTGAAAGTTGTTAAGCGAATAGATCTTAAATGTCCACTCTTTGCCTGCTGGGGGTGTGCATCTCCAGACCAACTCCACTGGATCACCATCCATACTTCTGGATGGATTTCCTTCTGGAAAGGCATACTATAACTGGTAAGAGTTTGTCCTCTCCCTAGCTTTAGGTGGGAAAAGCTTGTCTTCTGGGCTAAGTGCTTCCAGAAGTTCCTTATTACCATGTGTCATATTAAATATTTATTCATTTATTTATTTTTGTCTCATTACTTAGAAGCCCTTTCCTTATAGCTATATCTTAGCTCTCACTGTCTAAGATCCCAAGATACCTGAGGTTTTAAGCTGCATGTTTGGGACAAAATGCTGCCTTGTGAGGATTTAAAAACATATATTTTTTCAACTGCTTCATGTCTTTGAGGGGAATTATAGCTTGAAATGTCCAGAACACTATCCTATTCAATAATTTGCAGACAATTATCTTATTTGGCTCTCCCAGCCTCTTGTGTCCCCAAGGCATGCCAGTTTAATGCCAGGGAGAGGGCACAGAAAGGGGGAAAACTGGCAGAGAGGGGAGTGTTTGTTTGGGGGTAATTAATGTCGCAATCAACTCAGGTTTCTGATGTGGCTTCTAGTCTGAAAGTGTAATTTGGAAAATGTCTGGCATGAGAGTACTTGACTTCTAAAATTATACCTAATGTAGACTAAACACCAATAAACCTATCAGAGGGGATTTAGCTTCCTAATGTAGGTACACCTTTGAATAAACAAACTTGATTGTGAATCTTTCAGTACTGTACTCAACTCACTTTCAGAGTCCCCTAGTTCCATTATAATTAATTATTTATTGAAACCCATCTGAAGAGCCATAAATGAAATCTTAGGTCTTCCTCAGGGCCCTCCCAAGCTAAATTCTGCTGGTTAATGTCCTGGTATTATTGGACAATGGATTGGTCTACAGCCCAAAAAAAATTCTCTGAAGTTTAGATGAATCATGAAAACCTTGAAAAGTGATTATCGTTTGTGTTAGCTCTAAGCCAAAGTTAGAATCATTTGTTTCTTAAGTACCTAATATTTTCCATGGTCCAGCTCTTAGGTTATATACTTCATATATTAATATATGGATAAACTCTTGGTTTATTGATTAATGATTAGATTAATGATTAAATCAAAGGTTGCTTGCCTTCACAAAGGACAGACCCCCATTACTGGCTCTCTCTGTACTTTCAATGCCTGCCATAAACTACACCACAGTGGAAATTTTCATCAGCAGATGACTATCAAGCAATTCAGACCTCAAATTTTGCTCATTTTGTCTTGGCATCTTATACTCTGCAAGCCACCACAGAGTACTCTGGGACCTTGCTACTGAAAGTGTGGTCTGGTTGACCAGCATCTTGGGCATCCCCTAAGAGCTTGGCAGGCTACCGCCTGACTGCTGGATCACAATCTGTATTTTAAAGAAGATCTCTAGGTGATCTGAATGCACTTTCGAGTCTGAGACATACTGTGTCCATCCGCGAGTTGTGAGGGCTGTGAGAGTGCGAAGGTCTCTCTCCCTCCCCAGGTAGAAAACAAGGCCCAGGGGCTTATGACATTTACACAGTCACTAAGAAGCATGCAGCTGGTGCTGGTCCTGTCCTGTGTGTTGCTGACATTTTTTTTAGTTGTCTGTTCAGCAGATCATTCCAGTCCCCCGGTAAGAGCCTAGCCTTGTCTCCTTTGAGGGAGGTACCATCTGCACTGCTAGTCCAGTGAGATTTCATCTCCCCTTGAACCCTGCCCCCAGCCCCAGGGATGGGACTAAGGTGGGTCAATCAGCTTCTGTCACGAGAGCGTTTAGTCTCCACTTGAGGCACACAGGGATGTGTGGGGCTTGGTGTAGAAGTATCTTGTGGCCCCACTGCCGAGGAAAGAGCTAGGGGCGCCCTCCTGGTGCTCCAGGCCCAGGAGATGAGCTGGTTCTCCTCATGGTAGAATTGTTTAGCGCTTCCTTCCATTCCCTTCCTTAGACCTAAGCAATGTCTATTCTATTTTTTTTTTCCTTTGGTAAAAAAGTATATACTCTTTTCGGAATTTCCAGGCACAAACCATTGTGTGTTCTTTTTAACTTATGCAGATTGTATCATCCCATGGACACTAGTCAGCATCATGTTTGTTCACTTAGTATAGGGTTATATTCTTCATTGAGGGCCTTTGGGTCCAGCTGAATTTAAGAGTTCAGAATTTTTTGTATTTTATTTCATTTCATTTTGGATTTTATTTCATTTCAAAAAAAAATTTTTTTTTTAAGATTTTATTTCTTTCTTTGAGACAGAGACAGAGCATGAACTGGGGGAGCAGCAGGCAGAAGGAGAAGGAGAAGCAGACTCTGCTGAGTAGGGAGACTGACTCAGGCGAATTCCAGGACCCTGGGATCATGCCCTGAGACAAAGGCAGATGTTTAACGCACTGAGTCACCCCAGCGCCCCTCTTTGGATTTTAGAGTCGTGATATAGTACGTACACCAAAAATCACATGATGTAGCTGGTGTGGTCTGAGGCAATACCTCATAATTAAACACAGTAAATTGTTTTTGGGCTGGAGTGTATGACTATTCTATTCACACCCTATGAGGTCAGTTAAGTCTTACATGTTTTCATGTCAGGACAGATAAATATTTGCTATAAAGTGAGTTTAGGATTGGTCAGGTTTTGCCATTGAAGTCTTAAAAAGGACTTTTAGTTTCTAGAGTGTTTTGGATTTTGGAATTGTGGGTAAGAAATTGTAGAGCCTAAAATATTATGGTGGAGCTATGATTTCCAAGTCAGTACTTATGTATAGATCTTTGTCACCTCTGTAGAAGTATTCTGTTGTATGAATGACACAGAATTTATTTAACCAGTCTTTCATATCTTTTTTAAAGATTTTATTTATTTATTTGAGAGAGAGAGAGAGCGTGTGCACATGCACACATGAGTGGAAATAGGGGCAGAGGGGGAGGGAGAGGGAGCCCGGGCCCCATGTGGGGCTTATATCTCATGACCCTGAGATCATGACCCGAGCCAAAACCAAGAGTCCAAGGCTTAACCGACTGAGCCACCCAAACACCCCACCAGTCTTCTGTTGAAGGACATTTGGGATTTTCTGATTTCTGCTCTTTTTTTTTTTTTTTTTAAAGATTTTATTTATTTATTTGACAGACAGAGATCACAAATAGGCAGAGAGGCAGGCAGAGAGAGAGAGAAGCAGGCTCCCTGCTGAGCAGAGAGCCTGATGGGGGGCTCGATTCCAGGACCCTGGGATCAGACCTGAGTGAAGGCAGAGGCTTTAACCCACTGAGCCACCCAGGCGCCCCTGATTTCTGCTCTTACATGTAATGTTGCAGTGGTCATCCCTTGTGTTTATTTTAATGTAATCATATAGATATGAAATACCAATTTAAATGACTGAACAGAGCCAATGTGAGGGAAAATGTTGCCCATTTTCTAGCTGTAACCAACTTCTTCTATTGCTGAAATACATTTATGTTGAAATTCTAAATCGAATGGTGGAAAATATCCTGGTACAGTGGAAGGAGGGAAATAGTTCTGGGAGTTGGGACTCACATTCTAGTTCAGGACTCACATTTAACATGGACAAATTCAGAGTTTTTGGTGCACGAGTCTCTCAGTCTTATGAAATAGAGAACTAGAACACATGGCTTCTACCAATGCTGAGTTCTTAGGTGTGGAGACCCCGCTCTGAGTACCTGAGAAATAGCAGAAATCCAAAACAGACAATCCCTGCTGGGACAGAGTTTCCATTTTAATGAGAAAGACCAACAATAACATGATGATAAAGAATAATATTTAGTGTGTTAGATAGTGATACATGGTAAAGAGAAAGTTAATCAAGCAGGAAATGCGGGGTGTCTGGGTGGCTCAGTTTTTAAGTGTCTGCCTTCGGCTCAGGTCATGATTCCAGGATCCTGGGATCAAGCCCACATCGGGCTCCCTGTTCAGTGGGAAGGCTGCTTCTCCCTCTGCCTGCCTCTCCCCATGCTTGCATTCCCTCTCTCGCTGTCTCTCGCTCTCTGTCAAATAAATAAATAAATCTTTAAAAAAGTAAAGCACGGAAAGCTAATAGTGTTGTATTCCATTATATATGTATATTATTCCTTCAGAGGTTCTGTTCTCATGCTTCGAAATGGGAAGTTAGGTCATTAGTGTGAGTGAAGCAGGCCTTGTAGGGAAGGTATGAGGTGGGGGGGTGCTGCTGTTTATCATTATGGTCCTTGTTTTACTGCTTGAGATTTAAAATGATCTCCACATATTAATGTGATAAAACACAACTATTTTTAGAAAGAAAGGGGAAAATGTCTAATTTAGTCCTATAAGAAAATGTTTGAGATAAGGGGCGCCTGGGTGACTCAGTTGTTTAGCATCTGCCTTGGGCTTGGGCCCTGATCCCAGGGTCCTGCACAGTCGAAAGCCTGCTTCTCCCTCTCCCACTCCCCCTGCTTGTGTTCACTCTCTGTCAAATAAATACATAAAATCTTTTAAAAAAAAAGTTTGAGATGAGTAAAGGGACAGAGCAACCACAGAGAGGAGGAAAGACCAGATCCGTGGTTGTGGTTCTAGAAGAGGCCAAACATCAGAACAAGCTATTGGGGTATGAATCATTTTCTGAGGCTCTTAAAATATGAGGAATATGAAAAGTGTGAAGCAACACTATTGCATTTCAAAAGGACTCCTATGAGAAAGGATTCATTTTTCTTAAAATTCTGAACAGATTTTGGTGGTCAAGCAATGTTAATCACTGATATTTCTGCCTCCCAGATAGTCTTAGATAAATGGTTACTGACCTCTTTGAATGGAGGTTTTGAGGGGAAAATACCTTGAAGAGGAGCTCTTAGTGTCCTTCGTAAATTGAAGGCTAGGACTGGAGCATCTCCCTTCCTTTCTTTCTCTCCCCTTCATCCTGTAGCAAGATGTGGGCTTCCATACCTCCCATTCTCACTGAGGATCTTCTTTATTTTCCTGGGAATCTGTTCTCTTCTTTCTTCTTCTTCAATCATACTTATTTTTCTAAAATTCATCTCAAATTCCATTTTCTTGCTGCAACTTCCTTTGACCAATCCAATTGTCATTTATCTTTTTTTTCTTTAGTTCTTTCTATACCTGGAGAGATAAAAGGCCCTGGTCTATTGCTGGGGATAGTGAAAAGGTTGGGATGTGCAGAATTGGGGAGAATTTATATGTGGAAAGCCCCTTACTGAGAAATTAAAAATTAATTAGTCACGACTAATTTTAGTCACGACTCTGCCACTAACTGTATGGTATTGATCAAGTTATAGAACTTGTCTGGCCCTTAGTAGCTTGGTCTTCAAAATTAGTGAGTCAAACTGGGTGATTCCCCCAGACACAGTGGATACAATGAAAACATTCAGCTGTGTTTGGAAGGTAGGGAGGATGTTGTTTGGGGAGCAGATATAGTACACTGGTGGGTGGTGTGTGATTATGGATTGGCTCTGACTTGATGTTCCTTGGACACTCTCCATTATTGGAATCATTCACTTTCCTTTTTTTTTTTTTTTTAAGATTTTAATTAATTTATTTATTTGAGAGAGAGAGACAGAGATAGTGGACAGAGATAGCACAAGAAGGAGAGGAGGGAGAAACAGGCTCCCTGCTGAGCAGGGCTCTGGGTGCATGGCTTAATCCCAAGACCCTGAGATCACTACTTGAGCTGAAGGTGCTACCCAGGCACCCCATTCACCTTCCTTTAGAGCAACCATCAACTCGCCTGGCCCGCTACTCAGCCCCATATAAGAGGGCACTGTGCTAGTTTTTGTTAGCCATAATCTTTGTCTTGGCCCATTCTTGTTCCATATGTATCATGATCTGCTTCCTCTCAACTTTAAACCTATTTGTTCTTTCTCATTTTTCTATCTCTAACTCTCTCTTTAGACTTCTCTCTTAGTATTATATTCCTGCCTATGAGTTGCTCTACACCTTGATGATAATTTAGATATTACCAGATAATTCAGATATCTTCCCTGGATCTGATTCTATCTTGAGTATAACTTTCTCCTTGCTCTGGTGAAGAATACCGTCAGACCTAAACTTTTTCTGAAACTCCGATCCAAGGAACTTACTCTCATTTTTTAGATCCAGGTAATAACTTTGCTGCCGGTGTAATCTTGATGGTATCTGCTCCCTTAAGGATCAGTGCTTTTTTCCTGCTGATTCTCCCAACAACCTTGTATAAGTCTGAGCTCTTATTAGATGCTTACTACTGTTTATTTCATACATTCCTACATCTCAGATCTTCATGTAGCTTAGTTTTTGTTGGAAGATTTTATGAAAACAAAAGGGTAAGGAGTAGACATTGATGAAGGGAAAAACTTTAAACTGAAGAGCTGAATTGTTTCTTCCTCTTTTATTTTTTTCTTTCTGTTTTTCATTTTCTCCTCTTACTACTTTTAACACATTAATAGGAGTTGTGTGACTACCCATATATTTGTTTGAATTTAATGGAAAATATTCTAGGTAATCACTCTGCTTTTTCTTTGATGGAATTGTATTATATCATTTTATTAATATTTATTAATTTTATATAATGTATTCACTAATTTCATATTAAATAATTTCATAATGGACAGCAAGTCCTATTGTTTGGCTGACTAAAGCAAGGATCAGTTTTTGTTGTTAGGACAGAAACTCGTATGAACTAGTTTAGGACAGAAACAAAAAAATAAATCAGGGAATGAATGAATAAATAAACATAGAGGAAGTTATTGAACGTTATTGAGGGTAATAATTATAGAGAGATGTCATCAGACACTAGACCCAGAAACCAAAAACTTCAAATCCAAAGTTATTTGCTCTGCCTTTCCTAGGCTATTTGATCCCTTGGCTCTCTTTCTTTTGGCACATTTATACTATTTTCCCTTGATCTTATAACAGATTATTCAAGTATGCTGTGGCCTGCACCTTTCCACCCCAGCTTCTGTCTTGCCTGATTTCCTAGCTCTAGTGCTCATCGGAAACCCAGTGAAGTCCAGCTTCTAAGCTGCAATTCTAAATTCCAAGAAGAGATTCTGATTGGCATAGCTTCATGTGAAGTCCTGTCCAATCAACAGTGGCAAAGGAAGGACTGTACCGCGAACCACAAACATGGCTACAAATATGAGCAAGGGCAGAGGCACAGGGGTGCAGTCATCCCAGAAGGGTCCAAAAATGTTGGCACAGAGCAGTTCTTCATCACATATTTATACTTAATGTCAGGCTCTCAAGTAAAGTTTATACAAAACATACCTTTCCAACCTCCTTGATTTCTTTCTTGAATTATTGTAATTGCTAAAGCTAAAGATAGAATGTGGCTGATGTCTAAATATAGAAATAAACAGAATAACTGAAGGGCTCTTTGGAGATTTAGCCTGAAGGGCAATCACTTTCTAACTTAATAAGTATTTTAGATCTTGATTTAGCTGTCTCTCTTTGGGTGAAAATTTGTTTGATCCTGTCTTACCATTAGAAAAGTCTCAGCATGCAAATTTTATGCCTTCTGGTAAAGTTCAAACGCATTAGCTTTTGTTGACAGGTACGAATTTATAGGAGGAAGGCAAAGGAAAAACAACTGCTGGATTCAAACAACTGCTGTAAGTTCAGAAGTAATGCTAATTAATGGATTTTCTAATTGGTTTTCTTTATTTTTTTTTAACTTTTCCCCAAAGTCTGCTGATTAGTTATGATTGCTTTATTATAAGACTCTGGAGGGCATCTGAAAACATAATCACCTGGGGAAGTCTGGATTTGGGGATTGATTTTATAAGATGTTAAAGCTGCCCTACTCAATAGAAATGTAATGTGAGCTACACATGAAACTTCACATTTTCTAGTAGCCACATTAAAAAAAGTAAAAAGAAATCAACAAGATTAATTTTAATAATTTTATTTAAACTGACATCGCTAAAATATTTTTATTTCAACATGCAATCAACATAAAAATTAATAAGGTATTTTATACTTTTTTTGTTTTAAGTCTTTGAAATCCAGTGTTTTATACTTAGTGTAAATTTCAACTAGATACTAATTTTTCAATAGTTAATGATAATAAAAACAATAAAATTATTAACAATAATAATTGTTTACTAACAATAAAACTATTGTTTAATAACAATAATAAAACAATAAAACTGTGCTTAGTAGAGAAATGTTTTATGCTGCTTCAGTTTTTAAATGTAAACTTAAATGAATTAAAAATAACTGAAAAAAATTCAATTTCTCAGTCTGCAGTTGCTCCATCAAAAGAACTCAGTTGCTACCTGTGGCTGCTGGACATTGTATCAAAAGGCACAGCTTTGGAGGATGAGATTCATGAGGACTGAGAGCAGAGTTTATCTTCTGCTAGTGGAGATTAGCCCAGGAGGGAAGTGTTAGGAACAGTCCCTCTGTCACTTCTCGAGTGTCCTTCGGAACACTGCTCCTAGGCCCTCACTCTTGACAGAAGTTCAAGTTGTCTCACCCTTACCCCTGCCACTGACTCTCATCAGCCTGCTGCTTGCTGCTCCCCCCAAGACCAGCCTTATGGGGTGGTCCTGCCCCGGGTCGTTACAGCACTGACACTGAAACCACATCCTGTGGTTTGTTCCTCAGAGCAAGAGTCCCTTGCCATCCCCATGATCTTAAGTGAACTTGACAAATCTGCTCATCACTTTAAGATGAGCAGATTAAACGCTCTGAGAACTGTTACAGTCAAGGGATCTGCTCTGCATTGCTTAACCAAGTGTTTTCCAAACTTAGTTCACCCTAAGTCTTCTTTTGAAGAATAACATCCTAATTACTGCTGTTCTGATGCATCCTGCAGCATATGCCTTCAGAAATGCTCTTCTGGTTGGTTGGATAGTATCTGACTCCAACATCCTGTTCCTTTGACCATGCTTGGCTTTGGTATGTTTTTGGATGTCCCATTCTGATTACTGCATATGTTTTTGTTTTTGTTTTCCCCTGAATAACGTCTGTTCCTTTTATTCTAGTATCAAAATCTTTTTTTTTTTCCATGGGAAAATTCATTCTACATGGGTCAGTTGTGACCTCTTCTTCCTCTTCCTACCCACAGTTGGGCCCTTGTAAAGACTGTGATTGCACACTCTCACCTTCTTCCTGGGCACATAGCTAGGTTCCATTTCCCTGCCTCTCTTGCCTTTAGTAGGGGCCATATGACTAAAGTTGTACCAGTGGATTGTGAACAAAAGTGAGGCATACACATTCTGAGTCAAGGCCTAAAGACAGGAGCATGCTTCTTCCATGCTCTCATTCCCTTTCCCGGAAGCTGGAACATGTGCTTGTCATCCAGGTTTGACCATACACACTCTAGGGGCTGGTGGAGAAACAAAATACAAGAAATGTGGATTCCTGAATGACTTTATGGAGCAGAGCCCCACTGGTGTGCACTATCAGCTCTGGCTGAAACCTGAGAGTGAAGTATACCTCTATATTTTTGAAGGCACTGAATTATTTCTGAATCTTTTTGCTATGGAAATGTAGCACTTCAGCAAATATCATGCATGACTCAGGGTTAGCCAAAAAAAGCACCCCACTTTTACTGGCCAGGATGAGTGTTTTAGCAACTTGCATGAGACATGACCCAGATCATCCAAAGTCATTCTTTGAAAGTCTATGTCAAAGCTAGCTGGATTCTTTCTTTAAATAATAGCAGTTAATTTAAAGCATATGTATCTATAAGCATCTTTTTCAGCACCAGGAGAATGCCTGCTTGAGAATGAAGCCAATTCTCAAGAAACAATATCAAGAAATGATGAGAGGGGTGCCTGGGTGGCTCAGTTGGTTAAGCTCCCCACCCCTGATTTCAGCTCAGGTCATGATCTCAATGTCATGCGGTGCAGTGTCATGTGGGGTTCTGTGCTGTGTGTAGAGACTGCTTAAGGTTCTCTATCTCCCTCTCCCTCTGCAAACCCCCTCCCCCTCTGCTCTTAAAAGAGAAAAGCCCAGATCCATCTAGGCTTCAAATAGGATCACCACTGGATTTTCCAATCATATGAAAAAATAAGTTACCATTTTTGTTTAACTTAGTTTGAATTGGGCCAGTTAGTGTTACTTGCAGTAAGTCCCAACAAGTAAATTACTAGTTTCCTTCTCATTCTAACAGTCTGCCTTGCCATTAGACCATTTCTCTTATTTAAACTTTATGTGCCCATGCTTGCCTGCTGGAGAAGATCAAGGCAGATTTTGCTTAACCTGCAGAGGCAATTCAGGAGACCATCTGATCTTTGGAAAGGCAGGGGGTGAAATAAAGTTAGAACATTCTATCATGAGAGTTCTATGTGTGCTAGAGGATGAGTCAGACACTATCTAACTCATCGACTCGGAAAATTCAGGTTCTTTTCAGTCATCTGCATTTTCCTTCCTCCCTGTGGAGGGATGCTGAAGAAGACCAGGGGGCTTCCTGGATCAAAGGAGGCACGGCTAGTTCCTAAATGATCAAGGGCCCATTCAGATTAGAAAGATGTTTACTCGTTATGCGATGAGAGAGAAGTTCTAGGATTTAGAACCTACATACTTGAGGAAGTTGAGGAAGCAAAGGTCTAGAAGGAGGAGCTGGAAATCAGCAGGAGAGCCATTAATCCATCTTCTTGGTTCACGTTGGACTGCAGGTCTCCTGCCGCAAAGACCCCAGAACAGCAGAGCAGGGTACCAGCTGGCAGACTGAGTGGAGCCAAAACTATAACCAAAAGAAGGGTTTATGCTTCCTGAAAAATGTCAAAGAAAAGTATCACCAGTAACAGTCATAGCTGTTAGATCAGGCTCCAAAGGAAAGAGTGGAGAGATTCAACCAGTGAGCATGGAAGTTGGAGGTAAAGTCCTTCTCCCAGAATGCAGAGGTACCAAGGTAGTTCTAGATGACAGGATTATTATGTAGAGACAGGAACATGCTGGGAAAGTATGCAGACTGAAATAAATCACTATTGAAATGGCATCAAGTGAAACTGCCCATTCCAGCAAAGTTGTGTAATCTTTCATCATGTAAATAATTTTCATCTTTTTTTTTTTTTTTTTTTTGATAGTGAAAGAGGGAACACAAGCAGGGGGAGTGGAAGAGGGAGAAGCAGGCTTCCCACTGCACAGGGAGCCCAATGAGGGGCTTGATCCCAGTACCCTGGGATTATGACCTGAGCTGAAGGCAGGTGCTTAACAACTGAGCCACCCAGGCACCCCTTCATGTCATTAGTTTCTAATAAACTAATTGTGTTCAAACTAATGATATCCAGAGTCTCTAAAATTTAGTTTTAGTATGCTGATATAAACATTACCAAATAAAAATGCATAAATGAATAAAATCAGTCTTCTTGAAGCATGGGTACAGAGGGACAAGACAGAAGATGCAGGGAAGATAAGTCAAGAGCATCCAGTTCCTGAAGTGAGAACACAAAGAGGGGGTTTTAAGTGGATCCTCCAATTCCCCAGCACACAGTGCTTCCTGACCCTGCCTGTCATCCTGTTTCTTCCTTGCCATTGGGTTGATAAAGACTTAGCATCTGGTTGCCTCTTCTTCCCACCAGATTGTTCAGCAGTGATACTTCTCAAGCCCTAACTCACTCCTGTTGTTTCTCACTATTTCCTCTGGACCTAGACTTATTTAGGCTACCCCAGACTCTTGGCAGGCCTTGTTCCCCGCTAAGCCCCAGCCCTTCCTATAGCCACAAGGGGCTCTCTCACCTCACCAGGGGAGGCCAGTCTTCCTTCATGCTTACCAAAGGAGTACCTGACTGCTCCATATTGAACCCTGGTTTTGTTAGTGACTTTCTTCCTGTAGGTAGCAGACTGCCTCTCAATTCAATGAGGGGATTTTCTGTGCTGAGTATGAACTAAGTAGATCGATATCTTCACAGAGTGCAGAGGAAAGCATATGCATTTGATGCCAACAGACTAGCTTTTGTGTCTGTATTGTAGTAGTTAGGTAAAAAAACACAAATAAACAAAATGCTTTGAATGATACTGGATCTGCCCCTAGACCCGGGTCATGATCCTGGAGTCCCAGGATTGAGTCCCTCCTTGGGTTGCCTGCTCAGCAGGGAGTCTGCTTCTCCCTCTGACCCTCCCTGGCTCTCATGTTCTCCCTCTCTTTCAAATAAATAAATAAAATCTTAAAAAAAAAAGATTAGAATATGAGAGAGAATTCAGGGGTGGGATTAGCCCTCCAAAGGCAGAGGTTCAACTGCGAAGGCAAGGAGTGGCATTTTGCTATCCTGGCAAATAATTTGAAACTTCTCCACATACATTTTATTTAAGCTAGACTAAAGACAGGATTTGAACCATAATTCTAGCGTTTATTAGCACTGTGGTTTTGAATACATCATTTCACCTCTCTAAACTGAATTTTCTTCATCTAGAAAATGGTAGGAATCATCCTTGCCTTTCAGGGTTGTTGTAAACATTCAGTGTTAGAACTAACACCTCTAAAGTGTCAAGCACACAGGAGCTTGTGATCAATAAATTGAAGGCTTTATTCCACTGTTAAATTCTAGGGCCTCGCTCTTGGCTCAGCAACTACTGAAACTTCATTATGACATTTAAGCAAACTTCAAAGAGTTACAGAAGAGGAAGCTGTCAACTATCAGTTCCAGAAGGTCTCTTGATATTGCAAGCTTGGTTTTTGTTGAATGTGCAGAGTTTGGACTAGAATAAGCTGCCCTAATGGAACAAATGCGGGGGGATGGGGGGGCGCAAAGCCCCATGTTGAAATGAACACTCAGGACCTCACCTGAGCTAATAAGCCAAAGTCTAAGGATTAAAGATGGTTGAATCTTGGATCTGGGGTTCTGTCATCGATGCCTCTCAACCATAATCATAGTGATTTCTCTCTGCACTTAGCACAGTTAAGCAGATAAGTCCCTGAGGACTTCATGATCCTCCAGTATCTGCCCTGGAGGGCTACCTCTGGACTCCTTGCCAGGAAATAGTTTAAGCCACTGTTTTCTGAACCTCTATTATTAGCAAACCCCACATATAAGATGCATACCTCTGGGATCCCCATTTTTTTTTCTGGATCCTATTCTTTTTTTTTTTTAAGATTATATTTATTTATTTATTTGACACAGAGAGAGAGAGAGAGAGAGAGAGAGAGAGTGAGAGAGGGAACACAAGCAGGGGAAGTGGGAGAGGGAGAAGCAGGCTTCCCGCAGAGCAGGGAGCCTGATGCGGGGCTCGATCCCAGGACCCTGAGATCATGACCTGAGCTGAAGGCAGACGCCCAACGACTGAGCCACCCAGGTGCCCCTCTGGATCCTATTCTTAATTCTCAGTGTCCTGGCAACGAATTCCCTCATGTGGAAGAAATGCAACTGAGGCAGTATCTGGATCCTGAAGCCTGAAAAGGAACCAGGGTCTCTGTCACAGTCTCCCATGTCTATGTGGAGCTCAGAGCATCTTTACACTGATGAAAATTCACCCAGTGTCGGACTGAGCTGACCTCTGCCTTCAGAACCAAAGAGCCTGTAGCACAGATAAAAACGGAACTCTGAATTAGGCCCAGGGAAACTCAGCTAGCTTATTTGGGCATCATCTAACACCTGCAGATATTTGACAGTTTCCACAAAGCTTGATAGCAGTATGGCTTTTGCTCATGTCTTTTATTACATCTTGATTTCATTGTCATTGAATCATAACGTTAATTTTCCCGACTCCTATTCAGTGGATCTTTATTGCTATGGACGTGGTGCTTTCATGTTTCCTTTATGTATGCAGTGATAATCCTGGGAGGTGTAGGTCATAATTATTTTAATAGCATACACACACACACACACACACACACACACACACACACATTTTGTGCCAGGCACACAGTTCTAAGCATTTTATTAAATCATTTAATTATATACCAGTCTTTTGGGATAGTTCTTAGTAATATCATCATCCACTTTCTACAGGTGAGGAAATTCAAATCTGAAGTTAGATTATTCAAGGTCACAACCAATAAGTGGTAGCACTTGGATTCAGATCCAAGCTGTCTATCTGCACAGTTCACGCCCTAACCACTATTCTATATTGCGGGCAATTTTAAAATAAAGCCAAGACTTAGGAAGTAAGTGAATTGGCCAGGGACCCACAGCTGTTAGTGAGTGGAACCACTATTCTAACTCAGGTTTTTGGATTCTAAGGTTCATATCCTATCTATTCCATGCTACCTCCATCAACTATAAGGCGTGTGATTTTAGGCCAGTCCGTTGATTTTGTCAAGCCTCATTTTCCACCTGAAAAATGGGGGGAAAAATGCTGATTTCACAAAGGAGTTCTGGTATTAAGTACAATTAATTATATAAAATGTTTCACTCACTCCCTGGCACATAAATAAATGCTTAATAAATGTTAACTTGCCAGCTAACAGTTGGAATCCCAAGAAAGACTCTTTATTCTCAATGCTTGATAAATAATAGGAACATGTTAACTCTGAGTATGTTAAGAACATGTTAACTCTGGAAAGGACAAGATGTATAAAAAAATAGATGGTTTAACATAATTTCTGTTCTCTAAACCTTGATAATTGTGTTTAGATTTGCTTTAGAACTTGTTTTGTCATGGAAATGCTTCTAGTCAAGGGCAAAGGGATTATTGTGTAAGCCCTTAAAAACCCACTCCAATCAAGGCTCTTTAAAAATATCTAGATCTTTGTGATCTGTGTCTATATACTGTCTTAAAATAGCATTCTTTTATTTCCATATCAAAATTTTAAGGTGAGCTAAGGCTGGAGCACACACAAAAAACATCTGTTGTCCTGACTTACTCTGTTTTCTCATTGTCTGTTGAAGCTTCTGTTGACAGAAGCAATGAAAATTATCAGGTTAAGTAGTAAGGCTCTTTTCTTTGTTCCTCTAAACAAAATTATGGTGTACTTGTCAGATTTCAAGGCTATGAGGAAACATGGTTTAAAAGTGCCCTAGATAATTGTACTACAGAAAGTAAAAGGTCCTACACAATAAAAAGTAAGTGTCAAGAATATTTTGAACTCAAAATAGATAGGAATATTTTTATAATGTAGCTGGAAACAGATCAATAGAACAAGAATATTAATGGTTTTTGGACAATGGTATCCAATTTCAATGCATATTTGGAGTTATATGTAATATTTTGTGCATTTACAGGTCCATTCCTCTCCAAGCCACTGCCATCATTCCAGCCCACCAACTCTTACCTACATGATGACATTAACCTTTTGATCCTTAGCATTTACGTCACATTATATACCAACTGAACATATTGATTACCCACTGCCCTGAAGATGAAATCCAAACTGCTTACACTGAAATCAAGTGTACCATTATTGTGAGCATCTTGCAAGATAATATAAATTGATTCGTGAATTCATTTATTCAATATAAGTTGGCGATTTGCCGGCCTATTCCCTGTGTTGAATTTTAGGCATGCAGGTGGAGACCATGTTCCTTGCCCTCAAGGCAAAGTGTTCTCATCTTATAGAGGTGAGGACAGACAAGTAAAGCATCATTCATCGTGCAGTGTGGTAGTGGTGTAATAGAAGCAAAAACAAGGATACTGAGGAACAGAGGAGAGGTACCAGTGTTTCCCACTTACCCCTATATTTCTTTATTCAAACCATGTGCTACATTGTTCTATTTGCAATTCTCCTCCATAGGACCCACATTTCCATCCCTCTGACTTTGAGGATATTGTGGGTTTTTTCATGCTCAGTCCCTTCACTTGCTGATTCTCCATTCAACCAACACGGATTGAAAGTGTACTGCATGTTAGAATAGGTGTGCTACACACCACGGATCAGTGAATGAGAGCCTTACCCTCTTGAGCTGGCAGTGTCACTTTTCCTATCCCCTCCTGCTCCCTCTAAACCCCCTCTTTCCTCGACCACTCATGCCATGGTGATTTCCTTCTTGAGCTCCAGTAAACTTATTGTCAGTCACATGTCAAATCTTGTATCCTTATCTGGGTATCAGTCAGTATTTACTGGCTAATTTATCCACAGTAATAAGAAATGCAAATACCATGGGGCAACAAAAATTTTAGATTATTTTCTTTAAAATTTACATTGTTTTATTTTGTTTAATTTATTTTAAAAATTTTATTTATTTGATAGACAGAGATCACAAGTAGGTAGAGAGGCAAGCGGGGTTGGGGGAGTGGGAAGCAGGCTATCTGCTGAGCAGAGAGCCTGATGGGGGCTCAATCCCAGGACCCTGAGATCATGACCTGGGCCTAATCCAGGCACTGAGCCATCCAGGCACCCCACAAAATTTACATTGCCTGGAGTGTAGAGTGAGAATGATATGACTGACCTCCAAAATCTCCCAATATATTTGTTGTACAGTTGACTAAAAGAAGTTTTCTCTCTTTTTAAAGATTTTATTTATTTATTTTAGAGAGAAAGAGAGAGAATTGTGGGAGGGAGAGAGAGAGAATTTCTAGCAGACTCTGTGCTGAGCTTAGAGCCCGACTTGGGGCTTGACCCCATGACCTGAGCTGAAATCGAATGAGATGCTTAACTGACTGAGCCACCCAGGCACCCTAAGTAAGGGAAGTTTTTAAAAAAGAGACTATGA
The DNA here is from genome assembly GCF_022355385.1 of Mustela nigripes. Classification (NCBI taxonomy): domain Eukaryota; kingdom Metazoa; phylum Chordata; class Mammalia; order Carnivora; family Mustelidae; genus Mustela; species Mustela nigripes. The sequence goes on from NC_081562.1 coordinate 97,664,463, forward strand.
ATCTCTCTATCTATATATTTTAAATAAAATTCAATGTTGAAAACAAATAATAAATAAATAATCTGTCATAAGGTTCTCATATATTTCTGATATTATAGTCAAGGATTATAAGCTAACTCTGTTTTCTCCTTAGACATATTGTTTAGGTCAGGTCTCCTCAGTGATTCACTTTATTTCAGCAATTTTTTTAAAAACTGAGCACCTGCTATATGCTAGGCAGGGGGTTTGGAATGCAGCTTCTTCTTGCAAAGTGTTTACAATAAATGGGCGTAACTATTATTAGTCATAGACTTATCTATGTTATATTTTATGTGACATGCATATCTACATTTATTTAAAATTTCTTCACACTTATATGTATGTACAAGTATGTATATATAATTGAATGTGTATGTATATAGAGAGTATTATATATAATACATATATAGAGAGGATATATATATATAGTATACACATAATATTATATATATAACATATAATACATATATAGAGAGAACCTCTCTTTTAAATTTTTTTTATTAACATATAATGTATTATTTGCCCCAGGGGTATAGGTCTGTGAATTGTCAGGCTTACACACTTCGCAGCACTCACCATAGCACTTACCCTCCCCAATGTCCATAACCCAATCACCTTTTCCATAACCTCCTCCCCGCCGGCAACCCTCAGTTTGTTTTGTGAGGCTAAGAGTCTCTCATGGTTTTTCTCCCTCCCAATCCCATCTTGTTTCATTTTTTCCTTCCCTACCCCCCACAGCCCCCCACCATGCCTCTCAAATTCCTCATATCAGAGAGATCATATGATAATTGTCTTTCTCTGATTGACTTATTTTGCTCAGCATAATACCCTCTAGTTCCATCCACATCATTGTAAATGGCAAGATTCTGTTTCTTTTGATGGCTGCATAGTATTCCATTGTGTATATATATATATATATATATATATATATATATATCACCTCTTCTTTATCCATTCATCTGTTGATGGACATTTAGGTTCTTTCCATAGTTTGGCTATAAACATTCAGGTGCACGTGGCCCTTCTGATCAGTACTTTTGTATCTTTGGGGCAAATACCCAGTAGTGCAATTGCTGGGTCATAGGATAGCTCTATTTTTGACTTTTTGAGGAAACTCCATGCTGTTTTCCAGAGTGCTGCGCCAGCTTGCATTCTCACCAGCAGTGCAGGAGGGTTCCCCTTTGAGAGAACCTCTCTTAAGAAAGTACCTAGAGATGTGAAATTTTGAAGGTTAGTAAACTCCTTGGAGTCTGTCTTTGTATCCTGGGTTGAGAACCTCAGACATAGGCAAAAGCAGACTATGCCTTAAAAAATTTTGAATGTGCAGGATATTGTCCTGTCCAAGAGGTGGATGCCAACTTTTTAAAATTAAAATGTGCTACAAATCCTTATTAAAATACAAATGGAGCACCTAAGCTCTCTGTAGTGAATTCAACTGAATGTAAACAACTCAATGAATTGATCATTCATAAATATCCTGTTATAATATTTTATAAATCAGTACATAGAAATCATTTTTTTCCTGTAGCAAATCAGTGAGCAGTCATTGATAGACTCTTACAGTATTGATGGAAAGCACTTTCTCTTTAGGGCAGAGGTAACATCACCTGATAGGACTTTGAGAACTTGATTTGTGGTTGGCTGTTTCATCAATGCCGTTTTGCATCAATTTCTCTGTACCAGATCTCAGCTGTGAATATCACATTGTTAGTTTTTTGTTTTTCATAGCAGCGGCCTCTTTCTAGAACTCTTCTTTCGGAACCAGCAGCTTGGTCTTGTTCTCTGATGTTATGCAAAAGGCACCTGCCTTTTAACTTGCCCAATAGAAACCTCATTTGCCATGTGCATTTGCCACCCTTTGATCCCTCTCTGCCGTGTTCTTTATCGGTATCAAAAAGCTGCAGCTGGCAGCTGGGCAAATTCTAAGGTGCCCAGCGCTGCTTTTGGCCCTGGACCCATAAAATTAAATCAGTCATACAGCTGGTGGGTTTTTCTCGAACTGGACTGGTTTTTCCTTTCCTTCCTGAGTCATATAAAGAACTGAATGAGAGCTTTATCTTTAAAATCATGAGTAACTTCCCCCAACTCCTAGCACACAGCAATTTAATCATCTATATGAGTTCCTTTTCAAACGTTATTGTTCAACTTTCCTTCTTAACAATTACCAGTTTGAATCGTATGTTATATCCGCATGATGAATGAACACCTATCTTCAGTGCTATATCATGAGCATCACATGTCAGGATGCAGGCGTAGGTGGCTCAGTTTTCTAGTCCTAGCATCTAGCACAGTGCCTGGCATAGGCTGGTAGGTGATGGTTCAGATGTCTTGAATGAACTGAACCGTGCCCAGGCTCTGTGGAGTTTCTCCTCTGGAACTGTCTTCAGAGCAGTTGACCTGCAGTAAGAGAATGGTTTCTGGATTTTGTTGAGTAGCATCAGAGCATCTGGGTCTGCCTGTGTTTTCCTTTCTCTTCCTCTCACTGCACTCAGCTCCCCTCAGCTGGCCTCCTTTCTCTCTCCTGTTGGTGCAGTTGAAGCCCCATGGGAAGCTGTACCACATGACCGCAGGGACCCTGGGACAAGCTGAGGGGTGGAAGCAAAAGAAAGCCTTGGCTGAAATACTCACCACACTGACTGAATTCCTCTGGGTGCTGTTTACCTGCTGTCACTGCCGTGAAAACCTTGAATGGGTGCAACTATCCGTACACTGGAAGTGTGCACTGCTGAAAGTCTGGGCTCATTATAACTGAGGTGGTTTAAACAGAGTCAGGTGTGTTAATAGTGATTCGTGGTGGTGTATGGAGAGGCTGAATTTATACAGGACTGTAACTGTCTTCTTGTAGACTTCTGTAATGTTTTAATGTTTTATTGTAATATTTTATTTTTACACTGAGGTTATGTTTACTTTAGTAATTAAAAGAAAAGACATACAATGAAGTTATTTTATTTTTTAAAAGATTTTATTTATTTATTTGATAGAAAGAGAGATCATGTGGGAGAAGCAGGCTCCCTGCTGAACAGGGAGCCCAACACAGGGCTTAATACCAGAATCCCAGGATCATGACCTGAGCCAAAGTCAGATGCTTAACAGACTGAACCACCCAGGTGCCCCTACAATAAATATTTCTAAGTGTCATAGGAAAATGATGCCGTTGTGAAGTCATGAAAATGATGTCATTCTCAAGAATTTACCAATTTAAAAAGCTTCAAAAGCACAATGTAAAGTGAAATACATTTATAATAAAGTATAATATACAAAGAAAGTTATTGAACTGATAATAAAATCACCTAGAACTAATTTATTTTGATATCCATACCTAAAGTCACATGGTATATTGGCCCAGAGAGGACTCAGAGCCAGGGAGCTCCAGATGCTCCTGTAAGACTTGCAGCTTAGCAAACCTGACATGCCTCAGTCTTCTCATCTGTAAAACAAGGGCAGTCTTGGTTCTTCTAGAGTCTGAAGCCTGCCCATGAGGCTTAGTGCACAGTCAGGCTGCGTCACTGTTGTTGCTGGTCTTGTTTTGTCTTTCAAACAATCTATGTATACACTGTGAGCAATCTCAACATGTAAACACCCTGCTTATCTCTTGGAGCTTATTGTTCATATATGCAATTTATGGTTAAAAAATAAGTAATTATAATTTGCTTGATTTCTAGAAAGTTTCTCCTTCTCCCATGTAATATTCACCCATTATTAATGAGTACTTGAATATATTTATTTAAGTGTGGAGTCTACAGACACCTGGGCAAAGGAATAGTATAGAGGGTGGTCATAGACCCAGAGAAAATGCAGTGGTTTGGTCTGATGGCAGTGATGATGTTAGAGGTTACATACTAGTTCTGCTGCATGGGTACTAGCTGTGTGATCTTAGATCACTCAACCTCTCTGAGCCCCTTTACTTGTCTCTGAGGTAAAGATACTAACTACTTCACTTGCTGGCTGTGGAATAATGTATGTACAATGCTTTATGAACATTTTAGGGTTAAATTTAGTGTGCTAGTTCCCCCTTAGGAGCCATGTACCACCTGTGTTTCCCTGTACTCCTCATCCCCATGTTTCCTTCCATGTCCTCTCTGAAACTTTCCCTTCTTGTCCATATTCCCTTTGATGTATCTATTTCAGCCCCTACACAGGGTGGGCAGTCATTCATTGGTATAATTTGTCCCCAGATTTCTTTCTCACTAGTCCTGCCACTTGTTTGAGGTACTGAAAGCCAGGGAGGGAAAAATGGGGGTGCCTGGGTGGCTCAGTAGGTTAAGCCTCTGTCTTTGGCTCTGGTCATGATCCCAGAGTCCTGGGATAGAGCCCCACATCGGGCTCTCTGCTCAGCAGGGATCCTGCTCCCCCACCCCCCCGCCTGCCTCTCTGCCTATTTGTGATCTCTGTCAAATAAATAAACAAAATCTTAAAATATATATATATACTGAAACACAGCTTAAAGCCAGCTGACTGGAACAATTGTGGTGAATGACCACCTCTCCATGAGCTAGAAGCAATCGTGTCCTTTTTAAGAGAAAGCAACATGCAGAGATGGGTTTCGAAGAATCACAGACATCCACAGGTTTTGCAGTACTGACTTTAGTTTCAGAATTCAGGAAAAATTTGCTCAACAGTTGTAATGCCAGGTAGAAGGATCAGAAAAAGAAAACCATGAGTCATCTGTGCCTCTCAGGATCTTATCTTCAGGTGTAGTATTTAGACACACAAATCTACATTTGTAGGAAGAGCTGATAGTAGTGTATCAATACATGTACACACACACACACACACACACATACACACGCACAAACACATTGTGTCTGAAAACAAGGCAATGCAATCCCTTTGAGCTATCTTTGAGGGCTACAAACATTGTTTAACTTCTTAAACTTGTGGTTTACTTAGTATGCAGATAATACAAGTATTCAAAGCTTAAATGCAAAGGAATATTTAAAAATAGAAAACACTAAATTTGAAATATTATACAGCTTTTTCTTAAAAGGAAGAAAAGGATTTTGTTTATTTGTTTTAGAGAGAGAACATAAGCTGGGGAAGGAACACATGTTTTTCTCTGTATCTCCTTTATCAGCCCTAGAGAGGGAAATGACCTGGGGCCTCCAAGGGCCCGGGATGCATGCCACTTGTGACTTGTCCCGTGGTTTGTGAGTTCCCTTTAATTATCTTCCTCTTTTCAGGGGATATTTAGAAATCTGTCACTTTTAAATTGAAAATCCTGTGGGAATAAGTACAGTAGTGATCAGAATCCAGGCTAAAAAAAGATAAGCATGTCTGGCCAGGAAAACGAGCTATGTGAGAGGTAAAGATTGTATTAGTGAAAGGAAGGAATGATGAAAGACGTCTCTCAGCAATAATGGGAAATGGGTCAAGTATCACAGTATTGGCTTAATTCACTGCTTGGTGGGAGCTATAGATAGCTGGTTAAAGGTTGAGCCCATTACAATTGCTGGAAAGGTAGCTCTGTTGGATTATTTTCTGCTCATCTGAGTTAGTATTGCAAAAAATAACCATTAATGTGAGGTATAATTTCCAAGAAACTCTTCAGAAGCCCTGGGGCAGGGATGGGGGGGGGGTAAGGGATAGGGAACAAAATGCACAGAGTCGTAATGCTCCAGGGATCAAAATGGAAAGCAAAGACTAAGAGCAGTTGCTCCCTAAAATTATATTATCATCCAGGGTCATTTTTCTTGGTTAGTGAGCTGGTCCGTTATGACACATTGTTGCTCCCAGTGTGTTCCCCTTACTTGAGTCTGGGCGTCTTGAGTTCATGCTCTCTGCTTCTTGCCACTTAGTTACTTTTTGCCTGTGACAGAGGGGAAAGTCAAAATCAGCACTTTTTTTCTTGTTAGCAACACTTGTAAATGTTTGAGGGGCGGAGGGGCTAACTGACAATTACAGTTTTTCTAATTGTATCTTGAGTATCCCCTGCCAATACATTTCCCAGTTACCATGGATCTTTGCAAACTAGTGGATCATTATTAAGCTATGCTTTTAGTTTTTGAGTTTGGAGGTCTTCAGCGGAAACTTCCCTGCTACCTGCTTCCACAGAGCAGGGCATTGACATTTGCTGTGGAGGTCCTGCCAAGAGCAGCTTGACAGTGGAAGGAGGTTGAGGTGCCAAACTGTGACAGCGTACGAGGCAGCGTTTGCTCAGCGTGTTGGGCTGGGTGTCCCTGGCTATTCTCTGAGAAGGGCTTCTTTATATGAGTCCTGGGTGTGTCCTGGCCACTGTTCCGTGACATCTGAGACTACTTCCTAGTACTTCAGAGGATTACACAATCCTGAGAATAGTCTCAAAACAAAACTTACATTAACCTTATTTTTGTGGGCAGCCCCCCCTGTCTTGTAGTACCCCCTCCCCCTACTTTTTGGTATAGGGAGAAATGAAAGGTGACTGTCACCACATGAAAAGTCAATTTTATTTTTTCTTCTATACCATAGAAACTATGGGTCAGAGACCTACAATGTGTCTGCTACTGTATGCATGGGAAAGACACAGTAAGCCTATTCAAGGAGTGTATGAATGAAGTAACTGAAGCTATGAAAAATCCAGATTATAAGGCCCAGGTCATATCAATCTAGTTTCTAGACCAAAAAGTCTTTATTCTTTCCCATACACCATCCTTGTTCTCTAGCTCCTTAATTTCAGGGACATTGTCTTGACGAATTTTTGTATATCCCACAGTGTAGTAGGAGAAACCCAGGGTCAAAGACACAAATTTTAACAATTGCTGGGGGTAAACCGCATGACTGCTGTGGGTCTCATATACTTTATTTATGGCTAGAGTGTAGTAGTTAATATTTATGGACTACTTAGTCTACGGCAGAACTTGTTAGGCACACCCTCTTGACAGCCTATACCTGTGCCATAGGTCTAATTACACCTTTTATACAGAGGAGGAGTAAGACAGGGAGATTAATAGTTTGTGCAAATTCACAGAGCTAAAATTTTGAGATCATGATACAAATGTAGGCTGTCTGACTCTAGTCTAAAACACGGACCCTTAACCACTGTTCTACACAGTTTTTATAAGACAAATTCATGGCTGCTTCCAGCTCTCCAGTCTTTGTCTGTATAGCTGCAGACATTCTCATCTTGATGACTTCTTTTGATTCCCTAACCCTTCATTTTAAAAGACTTTTCCCTGTAGGGGCACCTGGGTGGCTCAGTCAAGCGTCTGCCTTAAGGTCAGGTCATCAACTCAGGGTCCTGGGTTTAAGTCACCTGTCAGGCTCCCTGCTGGATGGGGTGCCTGCTTCTCCCTCTGCCTCGCCCCCTATTTATTCTTCTTTCTTGCTCACTCACTCTCCCTCAAATAAATAAATAAAATATGTTTTTGAAAAAGACTTTTGCTTGCAATTATTAATAAACTGGGTAATCCTCTACAATTAGAATAATTCTCTACTGATTAACTACTGGTATTCCTCTTACATGTTTATTCTATTATCCCACAGTCCTTGTCTAGCATAATTTACCATCTTTTCCAAAAGACTTACTCAAGCCAAGTATTATGTGTACTGTCATTCTCCGTTTGCAGTACCCCTTGTAAAAAGATAATGCTCCCACCGTTTAAAAAATAGTGCAGCCCAAAATGTAGTTTTGTGTCATACCAGGAGGCCCCATCAGAAGTCTATTTTCACAATAACAAGTTCTGATGCTGCAACATTAGATTATGTTGTAAACGGGAGCAGGAAACACCGGGAACAGGTGATCCCTTTAAAAAAAAAACAGCAATTCTGTGTCTGCTCCGTCTGTGTTAAAGCCGTAAGAACAAAAGCAAACAAAAACTAAAAGTCTATCCAAACCAAATATTTACTCCTGCCCCTTGGTGAATGTAAATATGCTAATTAACATTTTAAATATTGAGGGTTCTGAGCAAAATAATAATTTATATTAAATTACCACAGACATCTGGCCTTTATTTCCAAGATAGGTAAAATTGTCTAATTAGAGAGGACAGAAATACAGATAAATACTGGAAGAAGAAAATGGTATAACACAGTGAATAGATACTGGAAATTTTTTATCTTTGTCCAACTAGATGTTCAGTATCATTTATTGAAATTCCTTTGTGCTCTTTATTAAACATTTGAACATGGTTTCTTTTTTTTTTAAAGATTTTTATTTATTTGACAGAGAGAGATCACAGGTAGATGGAGAGACAGGCAGAGAGAGAGAGAGAGAGAGAGGGATTTTTTTGAGTCATTAAAATAAACACCCTAACTATAAGAAATCATGTTCAAAAAATCTATTTTGAGTCATTAAAATAAACACCCTAACTATAAGAAACCATGTTCAAAAAAGATTTTTTTGAGTCATTAAAATAAACAGCCTAACTATAAGAAACCATGTTCAAAAAAGATTTTTTTGAGTCATTAAAATAAACACCCTAACTATAAGAAACCATGTTCAGGGGCGCCTGGGTGGTTCAGTGGGTTAAGCCGCTGCCTTCGGCTCAGGTCATGATATCAGGGTCCTGGGATGGAGTCCCGCATCGGGCTCTCTGCCCAGCAGGGAGCCTGCTTCCCTCTCTCTCTCTCTCTCTCTGCCTGTCTCTCCACCTACTTGTAATCTCTCTTTGTCAAATAAATAAATAAAAATCTTAAAAAAAAAAAAGAAACCATGTTCAAATGTTTAATAAAGAGCACAAAGGAATTTCAATAAATGATACTGAACATCTAGTTGGACAAAGATAAAAATTTCCAGTATCTTAGTGGTATTAAACAAAAATAAAAATGAAAAACAACAAAAAAAATAAAAATAAATGGGACTTCAGAGACCAAAAAAAAAAAGATGGAAATGTATATAACTACATCCACAAATATACTATAATCTTTCTTCTGATTTTTTATAAGTACTTTATTTTTAAATAATCTCTACCCAATGTGGAGCTTGAATTCACAACTCCAAGATCAAGAGATGCGTGCTCTAGCGATAAAGCTGGCCAGTGTCCCAATTCCTTTTTGTTACTGCTCATTTGCTAAAATGCTGCCCTTTTCTAGAAGCATATATTAAGTCAACGAATTTATGAAGGAAACACAAATAAAAATCCTAAAGCATTTGCACTTTATAAAAAAGCTTTAGAAAATAATGTTTTTCATATTCAGTGTTTGTCCTCATTTACTATTTATCAACTCAAAAAATTATGAGAAACTGGCAAGCTTACCTAATTAGTTTCCAAATATTTAATACTGTTTAAAACTGGTCTCTCTCTCTCTCTTTTTTTTCCTGAAGCATCTAATAAGGCAGTATAAGGAAAACATTGGAGAAAAATACCCCCTGAGCTATTAGAATAAAAGAAGAGCTTATCTGAGACTTAACCTCATATTTTCTGAAAGACTTTAATCCATACCTAGAATGATTCTTTTAGTAGGAGTGATGTGTTTACCAGCTTCAGGAGTTGAAGAGGAGAGCTGAGCAATGCTCCTCAAATACTGGCCAAGTTGAAGAGAACAATTTGAAAGATCCAAGATTCAAAGGGTTCAAAATGTTTTAAAAGAAAATCCGTATTGAAGCGAATCTATTTCACTACATAATTTTCCTGCTTCTGTGTTTTCTGACATTGCTTACCTGCCTCACTCTTGGTATTTCTGAATTGGGAAGAAATCCCTCTTCTTTTAGGCTACTCAAATGAAGTTTGTTGAAAACAAACAAGAGGAGAATAAAGAAATGAAAAACAGACTGATCGTCATCATTCATCGTCAGAATTGTTGGCTCTAATACACGACATGATGTGGTTGTCAGGTCGGGCTGGGGTGGGGTTGAGGTGGGATTCAGACACTTCCTTACCACCTTGTAAGTAGAATGTCCCTAGTATGATGATTTCCTGCTTTTGTTGGAAGGCAGCCCCTTGGTCTATTCAGAAAAGAAGGATCCTACATTCCTGAAGGCTGTGATCACATGTTCCCCTCCCTTGATGTGTTCATCTTAGATTTAGATGGTTCAGAGTGGTTGTCCATAGGCCGGTACCTACAGCCCTGAATTCTGAAGTCTTCCCTTTACTTGTCGGCTATGTAATAACCGAATCATGAATCATGTACATCCTGCTAGTTCAGTAGTGTGTGTGTGTGTGTGTGTGTAAGGGGACATAAACATACTAGCACAATGTAAGGGCTCTGTAGGGAGTGGTGATTAAGACAGTCGAGGACTCTGCTCATAGGGACCTTATGCTCTATGACAAGGTTGAGGTGAAAATAAAGAAATGAATAAAGAAGGGAGGGAAGGAAAAGAAAGAAAGGAAAAGATGGGTTATGATAAGTGGCAGGGGGATGGGCTGGAAAGATATTAATGAGGCAGGCTCTTGTAGATCTAGTGGTCAGGAAAGGTCTCCTGCAGGAGGCAGAACTCAAGAAAATGATAAGAAATATGCAGGGATGCAAAGAACAATCAGAAGATATTCCAAGCAGAGGGAAAAACTAATGCAAAGGCCCCCTAGACTGGAAGAATCTCAGTGTGTTTGAGGAATATTTCTTTTTTAGAGTTTAAAAAAATATGTATTTTATTTTATTATTTATTTATTAATTATCATTACTATTATGTTGTTAGCCAACAATGAGGAATATTTCTGTGGCTGGAATGGAGTGGGTAAGAGAAGAGTAGTCAGAGATGAGAGGGGCAAATCATGCAGTGTTTGGCCAACAAAGGTAGGAGTTCAGGTTTTATTCTAAATATGATCGGAAGCCATCCAGGGCTTTTCAGTTATGATAGGATAGAGGATAACTTGATTTAATATGCATTTTTAAAAGATCACACACTGATGTATATTTTAAAGATTTTATTTCTTTGACAGAGAGAGAGACAGTGAGAGAGGGAACACAAGCAGGGGGAGTGGGTGAGGGAGAAGCAGGCTTCCCGCTGAGCAGGCTCTATCCTAGGACCCTGGGATCATGACCTGAGCTGAAGGTGGACACTTAATGACTGAGGCACCCAGTTGCCCTGATGTACCTTTTAAAAGATCACACATTCTTTTTCAAAAAAAATTTTTTTAAAGATTTTACTTATTTATTTGACAGAGAGAGTGATCATAAGTAGGCAGAGAGGCAGGCAGAGAGAGAGGAGGAAGTAGGCTCCCCACTGAGCAGAGAGCCCAATGAGGGTCTCGATCCCAGGACCCTGAGATCATGACCTGAGCTGAAGGCAGAGTCTTAACCCACTGAGCCACCCAGGTGCCCCAAGAACACATTCTTGAAAGAATGTATTATGGAGAATATTTTGTTGGAGAGCAAGGTATACAATGGAGGAAGGAGGCGATTCAAGAAACCATAGCTGTTAGTCCAGTTAAGAAGTGATGGTGACTGACACTGGGGATGTGGTTTAGGAGAGAAGCAGGGAAGTAGATGGTTCTGGATAGGATTTAACAATAGAGAGGACAGGACTGCCCCCATAGACTTAGATGTACAAGGTAAAGGAGAAAAAGGCCTCAAATTTAAGTTGTAGATTTTGGCTGGAGACACTAGATGGTTGGAGGTGCCCTTTGGAAAAACTGGAAGAAAATCACATTGGGGAAGGGTTGTTGAGTTGTTTTGGCCAGTTATTTCTGGGACATCTAAATGAAGATTCAAGTAGACCATTGGGTATATAAGTCCAGGGATTTACATTTCATGACCAAGACAAACCTAGAGACTTGATTTGGCTTTCACCATCTTATAGATGTAATTTGAATCATTAGGCTGGATGAAATCTAACTGGATGTAGCCCTCATCCACTCTAATATTTAGAGGATGGGAAGAAGAAGACTAGTCAGCAGAAGTGTCTGAGCAGTAGCAGCTCCGTTAGAGAAAGTAGGAAGGGGATGTCATGGGAGCCAAGCAAAGGAGATATTTCAAGAAGGGTAAAGTGGCAACTGTTTTCATTGCTTGATTGTTGATGGAAAAGGACCAGGTAGAAGTATCTAGAGTGATCGCAGTAGAATAGTTTTGGTGGGTGGAACAGGCAGTAGCATATTGGAGTAGGTGAGGATTGTGGACATCATGACTGGAAGCTACTCTTCCAAGAAGTTTAAAGTCAAGAGAGTTGTTTGTTTTAAAATTAGATTAGGAGTACATTTGTAAACACAGTGGTGTGAAGTAAAATTCAGTACTTCGAAAACAGTGAAAGACAGCTTCTGTAGACATGCTTAGAAATTTAAAATACCACTTGATTTTCTCAGTGGATTCAAAGGGTGTTTTTTTGTTGTTGTTTTTTTGTGGAAAGAATTTGTTCCTTTTCAAATTTGGAGAGTTTATTAGTTCTCAAGCAGGTTGAAGCCAAGGATTCCTTGTGAGAGTCATACTTTCAGGGGTGAGGCTTGGCAGTTCACAGTATAGAGCGGGGTTTTTTTTGTTTTTGTTTGTTTGTTTTTTGTTTTGTTTTGTTTTTGTTTTTCCCACAGAAAGCAGAAAGAATAAAAGGTTCTTTCAAAGGTTAATGCAGAACTGTAGACACTGAGAAATGAAAGAAAACACTTTCACAAGAGATGTATGGAGAGGTATCCAGTTCAAACCCTGGGAAATGTTACCAGGTAATCCAACCTATTTATTTTTTTCTTTTTTTTTTAAATTTAAATTTAAGTAACCAACATATAGTACATCATTAGTTTCAGCTGTAGAGTTCAGTAATTTATCAGTTGCATATTAACACCCAGTGCTGATCATATCACGTGCCCTCCTTAACGCCCATCACCCAATTACCCCCTCCCCCCACCCTCTCCCTTCCAGTGACCCTCAGTTTGTTTCCTGTAGTTAAGAGTCTCTCATGGTTTGTGTCCTTCAAACTATTTATCTTTAAAAATGAACATATATCTGAAGTCTTCTTGACAGAATAGAGAAGGCAAAAGTGAGGCACTGCAGAAATAGAGACTACAGGTAGGTGCAGGGAGTTAATAGCAATTTTGTGGAGAAACTGGGGAGCAGTGAATGGGGGAGGTTCACACAGTCAGCATGATCAGGCAGTGGGGACTCAAGGCTGATTGCTGCATTGAAACTGGTGGGAAGTAAGCACATTATGACATCAGAAGTTTTTAAACAGAGGAATAGTTTTTTTTTTTTTTAATAATATCAAGGTATTTCTTTTTGATATTAAAGTATCCATTCTGAATTCAAATTTCTCTTAGAGTTTCATACTATAAGCTTTTGAAGTGGTCAAGCCAACAAGCGTTTTGGAGAATATGAAAACTGGAATAATGCATCTGTTTTGAGGATTATGACATGGCAGACACATTTCATCATTTCAACAGCTAACATTTCACTCTTCCTCCAGGGTATCCCTCCATGCTTAAACTACTAAGAACCTCACATGCCTTCCATCTGAACTTAATATAATGGTTAGGAAAATGACTTAAGAGCCTGAGGATCTCATTCAGAGGAAAAGTCAGAAACCTATGGAAGTTAGAAAACAGGTCAAAGAGAGGCATGCATGCATGCATTCATTCATTTATTGAACATCTAGATGAGCCAGATAGACCAGCTTCACAGACATGTGACCACTGTAGTCACAGAGGGTCCCATACTCAAAATGACTCTGTGGTTGGATTTAATGCTCTGTTGTCATTGTCTTGAAGTTCTTAATAATTTTATGGTTGAACATGTGATTTTTTAAGTGAAGTCTGGTGGGATAATGGAATATGAGGAAAGGAGATATACACAACATGTGTATCTTATTCTCAGTATGTATACCTTACTCTTTGCTGTCCCATTCCCACATAGCATATGTGATGGCCTTGATGAGTACAGAATTCCAGGGACCCATGATGGGTGGGTGTTCAGTGAGACTCAAACAAGTAGAAAAAAATCGTGTTACACTGAGGACTAAGTACGCAAGTGTCCTGACAACCCCCAAATGCCACACTTTCCATTCAAACCAGAACTTGCTTCAAACAGAGAAAGAAGACCAATACTGATGTTCTAAGAAACGGACCATCAAGGAACCTTATCATATTCTTTCTTAGCTTTGCTTCATTGAAAATGATGATACAGAAAGGGAAAGACAACTCCTTTTCTTTTCAGCTGTCCGTACTCTTAGTAAGCTGAGAGTAGACGGTGTTGGTAGGATGTGCATATATAAAGAAATGAACTCAAATAGTTGACTTAGTTGTGTGCAGTATTTCTACTGATGGTAAAAATATCATATGCATGTGCAAGCTATGAAAAACTGTAATTTTGATGATTCCACATACAAATTAATGCAAGTATATTTCCATTTGAGCTGGCAACATACAATGTCAAGATGAGTGGTACAAAGCATGCTAATAAATTAAAATTAACATTTTGAGCAATCTTAAGTAGCAAACAAGAGCACCATGACCAGCTGAGAGAGAGAGAAAACAGAAGAAGAATACTTGATATTTTAATACTTATTACTTTAATAATATAATAGTACTTTCTCCCTACTTTTTAACAAGGAGAGCTGCTTATCATTCTTCAGGGACCCCACAAATCATGTAGCTGAATCTGGGGACATATATTATGCTAGGAAACAGGAATATAATGATCGATAAGTAAGACAGACTCTTACCCTCATGGAGTTTGCTTCAGAGGGGGAATTCCATAATAACAATTGCTATAAGAGATACAAAGAAAAGGTACGAGTGTTATGAAAATGGAGAAATGGGAGAAGCTGCTGTGATGGACATTGTTGATTGCTTATTCAATAGTCCTTCTCCTTTGCCAACATAATTTTTCTACTTTAGAAATTAAAACTTTCAGACCCCCAGACCCCTACCATACAGAGTCTGTGAATTCTATTCTAATAAATAAATTCTAATGCTGTCTGAATGGAATGTTTGCTGGCATAGGTGCATTTTAAGAGAACATTTTCCTCCCTGATAAAGACAGAAGCATCTGAGAAGAAAACCCTCCCCTTCTTTCTTACTTTAGACATTGCTGAATAAGGATGTGATGCTTGGAGCTGTGGTAGGCATCTTGTGACTAGGAGGGGAAAGTCAAGAAACTGGCAGAAAGCTCACCCAGCACTCAAATGTAACTTTGAACTCCTGAATCAGTCCAGAGCTAAATGCCTGGAGAGTTCCCATCAGGTGAGGAAAAGTGAACTCTCATTGCTAAAGATATTTTTCATTGGGTGTTCTGTTGCTGGCAGTCAGCACGATCCAGCTCATAGATGGGTCGACTCTGGATGACCAGGGATACTTACCCCAACAAAGTGGTATTTCATATACCCCAAAGCAGGATCAGGAATTAAGTTTCCCAAGATTTGAGAGAATAGCATTCCAGGTAGCCAGAATAAATGTATTGGACAGCCCTAAATCAGGAAGTTCTGTGGCGTATCTGAGAAGGGAATTTTTTTTTAATTAAAAAAAAATTAAATTAAGAAGATCCCCGTGTGTATGAACTGGAGACCAGCACGGGTGTACAGCATCCTGGACAGCGGATTTGGGCACAGACCCGCAGACAGACAACTCCACAATTTTCCTTCTGGAGGATGGTCACACGCTTCTTGCTGTTACTCTCTCAACCATCCAGGAAATGTCAGGTTCCAGCATTCAGTGCATGGGCTTTCCCACAGCTGGCTGGGAGCACAGATTTTCTTTGTATTTGCGTTGACAGATCCCCTAGGGGGAGGCGGGAGCCCTGCCTGCGTGTAGCTACTGTGAACAGTGACACAGAGGTTATCAGAGCTTTCAGCAAACTGTAAACCTTTGGCACACCACCCTCCTTGTTTTGATAACTAAGCAAAAATTATGTGGCGGTGGCAGAGAAGAGAGAGAAAAATCTGTGGGGGTGTGTGCCTCAGCAGAGATAAGTAAAATATTTCTGTTAAAGACTTGGAAGATTCCCCAAATGATAAAAATAATGAGAAGAGCAAAGTCAAGTTATCAGGAGTATTTGCATAATTGCAGTTTTAATGTTTGGAATCCAATCAGCCTCCGAGGTTTGGCCTGGGAGCCCAATGAGTCCTACGATGACACTTGCGGAAGAAGGCTGTCAGAGCTGTTGTCCTCACCGTGTTTGTCAACAGAGCGCCTCAGTCCTTGCACTCCGTTCCAGGAAAGAGGAGAGCTGGGCTTCACAAAACAAGATACGTACCTCAGAGGCCCATTTAAATTGCAGTTTGCACAACACAATGGCGGTGACTTTCTATAATTTGTGGGAAGAAGGAGATGAAATCCTGGGCCCTCGGCTCGACGCAAGAAGCAAAGCAAGGAGAGGAGATGGAAATAACATTTTAATTACGTTTTTCATAAATTTACATGGCACCCATCAGCATTACAGAAGTATGATGTCACTAATCCTTCTAACTGCCATGTTAGTCCCCTGGAGAAGAAGAAATTGAAGCGACCCAGTGTCTAAGGGACTTGTCCACAGTGTGCAGTGTGAATGCACCAGAGACCCCATGGAAGTAAAACCAGCACTGTTGATCGAATGAGGGGCTCTCTTACCTTTTCTTCTGGTTTATGATCCTTGGCCCAGATTGGATAGGAAATCAAAGAATCCCCAGGGCAAAAAGTTGCTATTGGCCGTGTGGTATTCAAATGGAATTCAAATCATGACCAGCATGATTTGGTCACCTAATAATCTTCTAAAAAGAAAGGTCTCTGAATCTCTACTAGGGGTTTTGGTGGATTTTTGAGGAAAATCCAACAGGGGTGTCTAACTGGAGGTGGAGTGGGCATTTGCGGTCTTCCCTATGTTCATGTTCTCTCATTCTCTCAATCATTTGACAAATATCAGTCAAGTGCCTGTTATGTGCTGGGCACACTGCTAGGTCCTAGTAGAATATTAATGATGGGAGAGAGCATCAGAGAGTGGCGCCTGCTACAGGAAATAGGACAAGGAAAAGGGAGAGAATCTGGATAAGGCAACCAGGGAAAGAATCTTTAAAACACGAAATATGAGTGAAGCCCTGTGGGAAAACCAGGGACACATTCCTGGTAAAGAAGTCTGCAAGTACAAAGACCCTGAGACAGGAGAAAGAATGGCAAGAAGAAACCAGTGTGACTGGATTTAAGGAGAGAGAGGGTAGGGGGTAGGAGATGCAGTTGGAAAGCTATTCCCTCATGACAGCTCCTGACAACCTCTGTGCTAGGCGTTGCTTCAGAGGGAAGTTCTTATGTCTTCCTTCTTTTGTTGATTCCATTTTTTTTTTTTTTTAAGATTTTATGTATTTATTTGAGAGAGAGAGAGAGAACAAGGGAGAGGGCGAAGCAGAGCAGGGAGCCCCAGGTGGGGCTCGATCCCAGGAGTCCGGGATCAGGACCTGATCCAAAGTCAGACGCTTATCTGACTGAGCCACCCAGGTACCCCCTTTCGTTGGTTCTTTTGCAAGATTCTTCAGAATCACAAAGTTGAAGACCGAGAATGCCCTGCCCAGGAAGCCTCAGTGTCCTCTTTTCTTTCCTGCCTGTTCTGGAGTGAGGCACTCAACGACCTTATTTTGCCATAGAAAAAACACCTGGTGGGTATTATGGAGGGCACGAATTGCATGGAGAACTGGGCATGGTGCGTAAACAATGAATTCTGGAACACTGAAAAAAAAATAAAATTAAATTAAAAACAAACAAACAGACAAAAACCCCTAAGATGTTACTGTATGCCATATTTAAGGTAGTTTAAGAACTAGGAATGAACAGTAGCACAGTCAGTTCCTGGGAGTCTGTAGGAACCAAATGCTCCCTTACTTGGCACCTGTGAGCTTCCACAAAGGGATGCTAATGGAGAGGATTTTTGCCAAAACCAGCATTTAGTATTCAGACACACCCTTTGTCAGGAGGATTGGCTTCAATGTATAAAGTAGTGTGAAAAGTGGTTCTGAAAAGGGTATCTCACCAGTCTCTGTGTGGACCCTGACAGATGACACTACTTCCCCATCCAGAGGAGATCACCACAGCTTTGTACATTTATGGATTTACTTTCTGTGTATAAATCCAAATCACTTAACGTAAATCCTGGCTCAAAGGATCTTTGTGACTTCTTTTTTTCTGCTATGGCCAAAGCTGTGATCAGGTACTCAACCTCTGAAATCTCAAAAAGCCTTACAAGTCAAATGTTATTTGCTTCTTGCCTTGACTCCCTTTTGGTTTAGATTTTAGGGTCACTTGAGCCTATGCAGGTAAGGCTAGGTCCACCTATGCTCTCTTAGCCTAACTGAGTGCAAAGATTTAGTACGAGGAACTGAAGAAATTTGATGATGAAGGATGACCTCCATCCCTTACTACTGTGATGCCTCGAGCTGATTGAGGCTATATCTTTGCTGTTGTTTTCTACTGCATCTAGTATACTGCCTGGCATATAGGAGATGCTCATTAAGCATTTGCTGAATGAATGAAATATTAACAAAAATAGGAACTACAGTGAATGAATTATAATTAAGACCATTTTCTCTTTGTGTAAGATAAGCCAATTAAAAAAATTCCAATATACTCTCCTGTAGTATTTCAATTAGTTTTTGTTGGGTCAGCGGGCTCCGGGAGTTCAGGAGGAACAATAGAAATGACCGCGGGGTCCCGCAGTCTTCCAGCCTCCTCCCCCCACTTTCCTTCACCCTTGACTCTCCCGCCAAAAGGATGTATGCCCAGGTCACGGCTCCATAGGTAACCTGATACCTGTGCAGGAAACAGATAAAAGACCCCCGCCAACTCCCTCCCAGTGCCACTTCTCCCACTCTGCTTTCCAGAGTCTCGGAACCTTGCCCGAGGGTGCGCACCTCCCCCACTCACGACTTTCCTGGCTTCCCTTCTCTTGAGCCCTGAAACTTTGCCAGAGAGTGCCTTTAATAAATCTTGCCTTGCGCCTACCTCACCTGGTGTTGTGTTTATCTCACCTATAAAACCTTTTTATTGTTAAAAATGGCTTTATATATAACTACTAATGTTACAAATCTATAAATGTGATGATATTTTAACATCGTTTTCCTCATTCACTTTTTTCCCCTCCCTCTGTCTTTCAGCCCTCCAGACCTCTGCTCCCACCTAGTAAGGTGTGTGATTAAGAGCCTAAATTTAAATATTTTTAAAACTTATTTATTGGAGAGAGAGAGTGAGAGCATAGGGAGTGGGATCAGAGGGAGAGGGAGAAGCAGACTCCCCGCTAAGCAGGGGGCCCAATATGGGGCTTGATTCCAGGACCCTGAGATCATGACTTGAGCTAAAGGTAGACACTTAACCAACTGAGCCACTCAGATGTCCCAAGAGCCTGAGTTTAAGGGGCAATATCCTTTATTCTCATCCCAGCACCATCATCCTGTGGTATGACCTTAGGAAAGTTTAATAAATATTCTGTGACCTAGTTTTCTTATTTATAAAATGATGATCATGAAACCTACCTCAAAGATGAGAATTAAATGAACTGATACATGTAAAGTGAGTAGAGAAGAATGTCTGTGTCCTGCTCCTATCCATACATATGGACTGGCTGTGGGCAGAAGGCTTCAGTTCCTCATCAGGTAGGCCTTTTTATAGGGTTGCTCACAATGAGGCAGCTAACTTCTTCCAGAATGAGTGATCTGGACAAGGAGGAGGAAGTTGCTGTGCCTTTTATGACCCAGTCTCCAATCCTTGTAACATTACAGTTTAAATATGCTTACATTGATTTTTAAATGGCTACATTTAAAATAGCTTCAGAGTTTCCAGTCTTGGTTCAAAGGTAACCATTTGTTTGCATATGTATCCACCAAGAGTTCTTACAAAATTTTATTTATTTATTTATTTATTTATTTATTTAATAAAGACCTTATTTATTTGTTTGAGAGAGAGAGAGAGAGAGAGAGAAAGAATAAGCAGTGGGGAGGGCAGAAGGAGAGGGAGAAGCAGGCTCCTCACTGAGCAGAGAGCCTGACTCAGGGCTCAATCCCAGGACCCTGGGATCCTGACCTGAGCCGAAGGCAGACGCTTAACCCACTGATCCACCCAGGCACCCTTTTTGTCTTTTTTATTATAACCATAGTGGGTGTGAAATGACATCTCTCCATAGTTTTAATTTGCATTTCCCTAAGTACGGATGATGTCGATCATGTTTTTATTGCTTATTTATCATTTGTATATCTTCTTAGGCACAGTGGCTAATTTATATTCTTTGCCCATTTCTAAAATGGGTTATTTGCTTTTTATTGCTATATCATAAGTGTGCTGTATAAATTTTAGATAATAGACCCTCATCAGATGATTTGCAAATATTTTCATCTTATTCTATGAATTGTCTTTTCACTTTCCTGATAGTGCCTTTGAAACAGAAGTCTTACATTTTTGTGAAGTCCTATTTATCTATTTTTTTCTTTTTGGCTTGTTCTATTAGTGTCATATTTAAGAGGCCAATGCCTTTACACAATCTACACAATTTTCTTCTAATGCTTTTTTATTTAGTCTTCAATCCATTTTAAAACAGTGTTTTATTATGGTGTGAGATAAGGATCCAAATACATTTTTTTTTCTTTTTGCATGTAGATATCAAGTTTTCCCAGTACTATTTGTTACAAAGGCTATTCTTCCCCAGTTGAATTTTCTTGGCATTCTTGTGAAAAATCAGTTGCCCATGGGTGCCTGGGTGGCTTAGTTGGTTAAGTGTCTGCCTTCAGCTCAGGTCATGATCCCAGAGTTCTGGGATCAAGTCCTGCATTAGGCTACCTGCTCAATGGGGACTTTGCTTCTCCCTCTTCCCCTATCCCTCCCCCCTGCTCATGCTTGCTCAGGTGCCCGCATGCATGCGCGACCTCTCTCTATCTCTCTCTCACACACACACTCTCTCTCAAATAAATAAATAAAATCTTTTAAAAAATCAATTGGCCACAAATATATGTGTTGGTTGTTTTTCTTTTTTTTTTTTTTTTTCCTGGACTCTCAGTTCAGTTCCACTGATCTACATGCCTGCGCTTTTTCCAGAGCCACATAATTTTATGTATTTTAGCTTTGTAGCAAATTTTGAAACCATGATATGCAAGTCCTCTAATTTTGTTTTTCTTTTCTGAGAATGTTTGTGCTATTCTAGATTCCTGCATTTCTGTATAAGTCCCATATGAATTTCATTTTTGCATTGCTCATTGTTAATGTACAAAACACAATTGATTTTTATACATTGATCTTGTAAACTGCAACCTTGCTAAGCTAATTTATTAGTTGTAATAGTTTCTTGAGGATTTACTATATAGAACATTATATCATTTGCAGATGGAGATAGTTTTATTTCTTCCTTTCCAATATAAATGCTTTTTATTTCTTAGTCTTGCCTAATTGCCCTGTTTAGAACCTCTGTTACAAAACCAAATATAAGTGGTACATCTGGACACTGTTGTTTTGTTCATGATCCTAGGCAGAATGCTCTCAGACTTTCCCCATTTTAGCTGTGGGTGTTTTTAGATGCCCTTTACCAGGTTGAAAAACCTCTCCACCCTCCCGCTGTCCACTCCCCAAACCCTTTAGGAACCAGAAAGCAGCCAGCAAGAAGAGGAGGTGGAAACAACTGATGCAAAGACTACTACTATACCTTTTCCAGGTACAGAAGATCCTGCCCGGAGAAAAGGAAGTGTTAAGAACTGTGAACGGTTTGAGAGTTTACTCTACTGGGAAGTTAGCCTGCAACTATTCTGTGGATGCTAGTAGAGGATAAAAGACTTCTGGGCCAGAGACAAAGAATGGTTTATTACTCATAGCAATGGTGCTTTCATGCTGGTTCCCTGAGCCTCAGTCCCCATAGGGTGATGCAAAGGGAGCCAAATTATGCCTGCATTTGTAGTGGATTATGCTAGGAAAATAAATCTTAATTTAGAGAACCCAGATGTTTAAAATTTTTTTAATTCAATTTAATTAACCTATAGTGTATTATTAGTTTCAGAGGTAGAACTTAGTGATTCATCAATTGCTTATAACACCCAGTGCTCATTCCATCTAGTGCCCTCCTTAATGCCCATCACTCAGTTACCCCATCCCCCCACCTACCTCCCCTCCAGCAACCCTCAGTTTTTTCCCTAGGGTTAAGAGTCTCTTATGAGGGTGCCTGGGTGGCTCAGTGGGTTAAAGCCCCTCCCTGCCTTCAGCTCAGGTCATGATCTCAGGGTTCTGGGATTGAGCCCTGCATGGGGCTCTCTGCTCAACAGGGAGCCTGCTCCCCACTCCCTGCCTCCCCCGCCCGCCTACTTGTGATCTCTGTCTGTCAAATACATAAATAAAACCTTTTTTAAAAAAAGTCTTTTGTGGCTTGTCTCCTTCTCTGATTTCATCTTATTTTATTTTTCCTTTCTTTCCTCTATGTTCATCTGTTTTGTTTCTTAAATTCCATTTATCAGTGAGATTATGTGATAATTGTTTTTCTATGATTGATTTATTTCACTTAGCATAATACCCCCAAGTTCCACCCATGCTGCACATGGCAAGATATCATTCTTTTTGACAGCTGAACAATATTCCATTGTATATATATACCAAGTATATATATATATATATATATATATATATATATATATATATACTTCTTTATCCATTCATCTGTTGATGGACATCTGGGCTCTTTCTGTATTTTGACTATTGTGGAATTTGCTGCTATGAACATGGGGCCCACATGGTTTTTTTTTTTTTTTTTAAGATTTTATTTATTTATTTGACAGAGAGAAATTACAAGTACACTGAGAGGCAGGCAGAGAGAGAGAGAAGGAAGCAGGCTCCCTGCTGAGCAGAGAGCCTGATGCGGGACTCGATCCCAGGACCCTGAGATCATGACCTGAGCCGAAGGCAGTGGCTTAACCCACTGAGCCACCCAGGCGTCCCTTTTTTTTTTTTGAATAGTGAACATGCCTGCCCTTTTCTCCAGAGGGAGACATAATTTTTATTATACTGGACAGCAAGCAGTCTGCTCTTCTGCTCTTTCCTCCTGAGGGAGACCCTCTCTCTGTCTTCTATGGCTGTTCACTATACAAAGATCCTGGAAAAAGAACATTGGAAAGTCAGTGCCTCTCTATCCAGATATGCAGAAACATGGGAGAATTATTTCCTACCACAGGAAGTTATAAGTTAGCCATAAGTTTGAATGAAGTTGGAAATTTTGTCTCTAACATGGAACGGGACCTTCTAAGTAAGGTTTGAAAGTCTTCTTTATCATTTAAATTGACCATAGCATGTTATGTTACATGAAAATGATCAGAGAAGAGATATCAAGAGGGCAGGGAAAGAACTCCCTTACACCAAGTAAAATGTAAGGAGATAGCAGGAGAAAACAATTTAAGTTGTTTTATTATTAATTCTTAATGATTGATTAGTATACCCATTTTAATAAGAATTTGATGAATAATCCTAAAGCCATCTATGACCTGGAAATCTGGAAATAAAGTATAGCCAAACCTTCTGCAAACTGGAAAAGAGAATTGCAAAGTCAGGATTAGAAAAATCTTACCTTCTCTCTTCTTTCTTTTTCTTCTCTGTTTGGTCTCTCATCTGTGTTTCTTCTATTTGTTTGTTCTAATTTACTTTCTGTGGATCACCTTCCTTTGCTTACTCATTCTTTGCAATGTGCGAGAGGCTCTGATTTGCCATTGTCCCCACCTCTGATCTTGCCTCTGCATGAACTTTTTTTTTTTTTTAAAGATTTTATTTATTCATTTGAGAGAGAGAGAGACAGAGTAAGAGAGCATGAAAGGGGATGTCAGAGAAAGAAGCAGACTCCCCATGGAGCTGGGAGCCTGATGTGGGACTCGATTCCAGGACTCTGGGATCATGACCCAAGCCGAAGGCAGTCACCCAACCAACTGAGCCACCCAGGTGCCCCTCTGCATAAACTTTTAACACTAGATCCCAGACTATTTGGCGATAGTCATTTTGCCTCTTGGTTCAAATTCTCCATTGAGAACTCATATGGTTATGTTCAGCCAGTGAATTAACCTCCCTCAGTCAAGTGTTAATTTGATTTAGTATTCTGGAGATGGAGTTGTGATTAGGGTCTAATGAGGTCATGAGGCAATAATAAGGCCACAGCCCCTATAAACATGGTTATGTTCTGTAAAATGTAGTTGAGGAAGAGGCAAGTGCCCCAAAGTACATTTTTAAATCCTGACTTGAATGTGATCTGAATTCAGAAGAACTTCCTTGTGTGAGACATACAGTATGACTCTAAATTTAAAAATCTGACTTGTTATGTGAAAATTAAAAATGGGAAACCTTGGGGCTCCTGGGTGGCTCGGTGGGTTAAAGCCTCTGCCTTCGGCTCAGGTCATGATCCCAGGGTCCTGGGATCAAGGCCCCGCATCCGACTCTCTGCTCAGCAGGGAGCCTGCTTCCTCCTCTCTCTGACTGCCTCTCTGCCTACTTGTAATCTCTGTCAAATAAATAAATAAAATCTTTAAAAAAAAAGAAAAAAAAAAAAGGGAAACCTCACTAAAATGGAGTTCCAGAACTTTTAGGAGGGATAGCTCTCATGCACAACCACACTGTCAATTACAGACCCAGCAGGAAGAGACGAACTTGACCTTACTTGGACTTGACCTTGCACATGGATACTACTCTCCATCTGGAGGAAGAGATGCTTTTCTTATCCACCCCAGGGCAACAGCTCTGCCCATGAGAAGCCACTGCACTTCAAGCTCCCATTTTCCTCCAACAGGCTTTTGTTTAGTTCATAACAGCCTTCCCAACCGACCCCCTTTCTCCTTAAAAAAGCGTGCCTCTCCTTGGTTCCCTGGTCTTGCCTATGGTTTTGCCACATCTTGTTTGTCTTGGGTTGCAATTCTCTTTCATTCTCCAATAAGCCCATCTATTGCTGGTAAAGTAACTGATAGTTTTACTTTTAAGGTTAACAATTGGTAATGTCTATAAAATTTCAAGGAATTGTAATTGAATTCTACAAATACCTGATATTGGCCATGACAGCTTGGTGCTCTGTGGAGCAGGGTCAGGCCAAACCATCCCACTCACAGACCACTCCAAGACTCCTGCTCCACCGAAGGGAGATGGAGCACCCAGGAGCAAATAACTTGAAACAAGGGAGGGGGACAATTAGCAACTGTCCCTAAAATGCACACAAAGGACATTTTTCAAAGTTTTCTTATTGTGCATAAAATCTAATGCAATTGTGCTATTAATGTCATCTCTATAATGATTTAAACCAAAAAAGTCAGGCATCTTTCTGCTCCTGGATGAGAACTGGGGTTGGGGTAATCCTAAATCCCCTTAGTAGCAAAAGTAATTTTTTTTTTAAATAGCAAAAGTAATTTTTATTAGCAAATATGACTTCTAGCTTAGGAAAGACCATGGCTTTTTAAAATTATCTAAAGTGATGATCGTCTGTAACATAACTAAGGTAGAGACCAGGCTAAAGGGGAAGTAAGGGAATGAGACAGGGCGGCAATTTTGCTAATTCTTTTAAAAACATTGTTTTCCTTCTCTGTTATTCCTAACCAGTTCTTTATTTTATGGTGTAACAAATCAACTTTACAATTGATTTAAAAGAAAGCTTTCGGGATACCTGAGTAGCTCAGTGGATTGGGTCTCTGCCTTTGGCTCAGGTCGTGGTCCCGGGGTCCTGGGATCGAGTCCCACATCGGGCTCTCTGGGCTTGACGGGGAGCCTGCTTCCCCCACCCAACCCCCGCCTGCCTCTCTGCCTACTTGTGATCTCTGTCAAATAAATAAAATCTTAAAAAAAAGAAAAGAAAGCTTTCAAAAGCTCTTATGAATTTGCAGAAACTGACTTGTAGCTCCCCTCCCACTCCACCCCCCAGAGAAAAGCCTTCTTATAAAGGGCTATGGTTGAAATCACTATATTTATTATCATTGTGTAAAGAAAGAGGCATTTCTTAAAACATACAGAATCCATTCTTTGATTAATGCTTTTTGAGGAATGCTTGTCAGTTCAATATTCTTTTTCATGTCTCCCTGGTTTTTTGGGGGGCTGACAATAAGTTATGCAGGCATTTTCTTAAAATGGTGAAATGTGTTTTTAGCGGGTGTTTTCTCCAGAGGGAGAATTCCTCTATTGTTTTGTTTGCTCTGCGCTCAGAAAAGATAGCTCCTTCTCCAGTATCATTTTAAGGGTCACTTAAGCCCAAACTGCTTTAGGCCATCTTCCATTTTCATGTAGATTTGTTGGCTCTTTTGTTTGTCCAGAAGGACATTTCGTTCTTTGTCCTAGGGCTGACTTTGAAAAGGAAGCTAATCACATAAGTGAAAAACAGTCAATTATGCTGTTTGGCTAAATTTAATATATTGTTGGTTTCCCCACTGCTCAGCCTGGCTCTAAGACCGCCAGTCAAGGGCAGAGATACTCAAGAGATTTTGTGTCCATACAAGCCTGTGTGTGAAAAAGAGAGAGGGAGAGAGACCCTGAGAAGCAGATTCTCAGAAAAATTGCAGAATGTAGAGCAAAGCTTCCAATGCAGAATTTGGTTTATAAACAAACAAGGGCTATTAAAGCATGGGTCCATGCAATTAAAATATGCTGAATTATAAGTCAGTTCAGTAATGCAAAATGGTACAGCCACTTAGAAGAGTTAAGCAGTTTCTTAAAAGATTAAATATATACCTGCTGTCTAATCCAGCTAGTGCACTCCTAGGAAGTTACCTAAGAGAAGCGAAAACTTATGTCTGCACATCCTCTGGGATGGGACCCTTCTGAAGCACTATTATTCAGACTCGTCCTGCCCTGGTAATACCCGAATGCCCATCAACTGATAAATGGATCAATAAAATGTAGGTATCCCTATTAAGTGGCATTCTGTATTCATCAGTGAAAAGCAGCCAACTACTCATCTGAGCAACAACATACAGACACAATCTCGAAACCAGCATACTCAAAGAAACGGATCACATACAGAGGACTGCTTACAACATGCTTTAGTCTGTTTGGGCTGCTATAACAAAACACCAGAGACTGATTTATAAAAAACAGAAATTTATTTCTCACAGTTCTGGAGGCTGGGAAGTCCAAGATCAGGCTGCTAGCAAGGTCAGGGTCTGGGGAAGGTCCTCTTCTGAGATGCAGGCTGCTGACTCCTCCTGTCTTTTCATGCTGAAAGGGTTGAGGGCTCTCTCTTGAGGCTCTGTTTCTTTTAAAGATTTTATTTATTTATTTGACAGAGAGAGACACAGTGAGAGAGGGAACACAAGCAGGAGGAGTAGGAGAGGGAGAAGCAAGCTTCCTACCCAGCAGGGACCCTGATGCAAGATTCGATCCCCCCAGGACTCTGGGATCATGACCTGAGCTGAAGGCAGATGCCGGACCTAATGACTGAGCCACCCTGTTGCCCCTTTTAACTCTCTTTTATGAGAGCACTAATCCCATTCATGAGGGGGAAGCTGATGAGGTTCAGAAGCTAAGTGAGGTCCAGAGCCTACCACCAAGAAAGAATTCTTGAGATGTCTTTGGTGCAAAATATGGTGGTTTGTTAAAGCATGGGGACAGGACCCGTGGGCAGAGAAAGCTGCTGTCCCGGGGGGTTGTGAGGGGTAGCTGATTATACACTATGGTTTGGGGGGAGGGAAGGAAAAGGAAGGGTTTGAAAGAACTTCCAGGTGTTAAAGAACACACACAGGATAGCGGAGGCTTTCCTATCTATCAAGTTAAGGTGGTTTTTCCTTTTACTAAGGCATTAACAGTAAGATACTTAAGAGCTTCCTGGAGGAACGTCACACTTCTGCTATCACACGTCCTTGTCTATGAGCTTTAGGTTTCAAAGAAATTCAATTTTTTTTTACATTTCCCTCTGCCTCAGCCTTCCTCAATATTATGGAGGGGAGGATGATGTTAGGGCTTCAGGAACTGAGTTATGGGTCTCTGGAAGATAGACTGTTGATAAAAAAAGCTTCTTTCTTGGGATACCTGGGTGGCTCAGTCTGTTAAGCACCTACCTTCAGCTCAGATCATGATCCCAGAGTCCTGGGATTGAGTCCGGAATCGGTCTCCCTGCTCAGCAGGAAGCGTACATCTCCCTCTCCCACTCCCTCTGCTTGTATTCCCTTTCTCCTTATGTCTCTCTGTCAAGTAAACAAATAAAATCTTAAAAAAAAAGAGAGAGAAAAAAAGCCTTTCTTATAAATCACTGAGAAATTTGTAAACTGAGGGAGACTCAGGTCTTGCAGGATTGTGGCCTCTACAGGGTAGTTATTTGTTTTTCCTTTAGGGCAGCCAGGAGTGCCTGAGGAATGTCACATATATCCCGTTGCGGGTGGGGAGGGTGTTGGGGGGGAGATGGGGGAGGGGGCTCCTGCTTTGCCCTCAGCTTGCCTTCTGTTCCCTCATCAAAGCCTCATAATTCAAGCAGTCATTGGATTTGTTTGCTTGCTAGTTTGTTGACTTATTTTTTATTTTTCTTGGCTCCTTCACCAGCACTGAAATCAACTTCGCAGCAAGGCTAGCATCTTATATGTTACGTTTTTCAGAATGCATGGAAAGGAAGGTTGGGAAATGACACTTTACTGATGTCAAGAATAGGAAAAGCTTATTTGTTCATTTATTCATATATATATATATTTTGCCACTAAATTATTCATTCTTACTCTGAATGTGTGGAAGCCAAGAAAACTAAGGCCATCCCACCTCAAGTTTAGCTGATATGGGAAACAGAGGCAGAAGAAAATCATTAAAATTCCTTACCTACTGATAAGCCCTTGAAACAGACAGAGTGGCTCTCCCCTGGGGACTTAACTGCTCTCACCTTGAGGTTTTGCTAAGGACAATCCTAGCCTGACCGACCCCCTACTCCAACAGGTCCAAGTCCCTACTCCGCTGTGCTGGGTATACTTGGGCCCAAGCTTAAGCTTGTCAAATAAACCCTCATGTGATTGCATCGGTGCTTGGCTCCTTGATGGTCCCTCAGACGCAAAAACTCGGACATAAGAAATGTTTGTGCTTAAAAACCGAACTGTTCCACATGGTTTCTTTTTCCACTATAGGGTATGTCACCTTTGGTTTTCTGATGTTTCCAATGTCCTAACGTTCGCTTTCTGATGTTTACCCTGTCTGTATTTGTAGATAGATCTGTATTGCATTTTGGGAGTTAAAATAAAACATAACCCACTAACAGTGAGGTATTTCTTTTGGCCTTATCACCCTCACTGGAAGTACGGTGACAGCCTTATCTGAAATTATAGATTATTTATGGGAGAGGAAATTGAAAAGGCAATGGACTAGCTCAATACCCCTGCTGTTGGCTGGGCTAGAGCTCTAGCCTATCGGAAACTGTCCATGTGCCCTTTTCACTAAACCTTGTAAGGTACTACGTTTCCAACCACCTCCAGTTGAATCGATCACTCATTCTTGGAAAGGATGCACTTATTCTTATATTCTTATATGTATGTATTGTTTTGACCCCAAATCACAGAACAAACTTACACACAGAAATTTATTTTAATGAACTGAATTCATTGAAACGTTCAAGGGAGCAGGGTGGTTGTCCATGCACTTCACTGTTATTAGTGAGAAAGAGTATTCAAGAGCTCTGTGCCAGAAGCAGGGCCAGGTTCTGGGACTAAAGGCAGGGCTGGAGCTAGGGTGTAGAGAGGGGCAGGTGTTAAGGAGTGTTCCACTGTGACTGTACAGGCTGGGCTTCTGGCCTTTCTGCTGTGGCTTGAACTGAGCTACCTTTGCTCTCATACTGCTTCTCTAACACTTCCATACCTTTGCATGTGGTGTTCTTCCCACCTTCTCTTTGTCTCCTTCTTTCAACCTCTTCCTCTGCCCCTCCCCCAACTTGTGCTCTAAACAAATGAATGAATGAATAAATAAATAAATAAAATCTTAAAAAAGAACACAAATTGATATATCTCAGAAAAGTTTTAAGCTACAGGGGTAACAACAGAAATAATTTTTTCCAGATAATAAGAAAATTTAATTCATCATATTATGGTCACTAGAAGCCCTTTGCCCCCCCATTATTATATAAAAAGCACAGATTTTACAAATCACACTTTCAGTAATGAGTAAGGCTATGATTTTAGAGTCAGAAGATACTATTAACAGAAGAGAAATCCAAATAGAGGAAAAATATGCACCACGCATCTCAAAGCATCTGTAGTAAACTGAAAAAGAAATAAAACCAGAATTCTTTTTGTGTTTTTTTTCAGATGATTAATTATAACTGCTAATATATGTCAAGTGCCTATATTTGGCAGACATTGTGTTAGGCCACATACATGGAAGATCTTGTTTAATTTTTATTCTCAAACCTTATGCATTAAGGGCACCCTTAAAACTGTGCATTAAGGGCAACGCATTTTACAGATGGGAAAACTCAACTTACTAGTGGAATCTCACCTAATGTCATGCGTTAGTATGTAGTTATCTGCTCTTTCAGTCAAAAGTTTACTATAGTAATTTACTGGCAAAATAGTCAATTAAAACACATTATTTATCCTTCAAATTAGACAGTTTTTCTACAATGAGAATTTGTTACTAACGCTATAGCACCAGGATGCACGATTAAGATGAAATAAAAGTGTCTTTGTTTAATGAACTGTTGTTCCCATCTGCCTTTTTTTTCCAATTGAAATTGGAGGACTGGTGCATTCTGTACATAAATGGAAGAGGCCTTGGTTTTTGAGTAAAAAGACAGGTCAGACATTCACTGTTCAGTAATTGAAAGAAGGATACTTCAACCAGAAACTTTCAAAGAAAGCAGAATACCTCAATCATTTCCATATAAAAGACACCAGGGTTGGAATTCAATAGTTCTGTTTCTTCTTTGGAGAAAGAGAATGTAGCTTTTGTCAGCTGATAGAAGTTTGATCAGTGGAAGAGGGGGCCCCTGTACATATTCTAGGAGGAAAATAGTTCTGTGACTGTTGCCTTGTGCTCGAGTTCTCCCCATGTCATGGCACCTATCTAGAAGACGATGTCTTTGGCCTCCAAAGAAAAAGCAACTAAGGGCACCAGCAGAGGTGTATGGGCTGGCCAGGTCATCTGTGTCTTCTAAATTAGTATTACTGAGCCATAGGCCAAGGTCTCAGCTTGTTATTCATTTTGCTGGATGAATAGGGTCAGGTTGACATGAAGTTTGGAAGTTTCCAGGTTACAAAGCAAAACACTGAGGCAAGAAGCCACATAACACAGGCCTTAGGTGTGTGAGTTCAAGAACTTGACTTCCTGGGTTTTGTATCCCAACTCCCACTCTTTGAGGATGGTGATGTTGAAAGTATTTCTTAAATGAAGGTTGATGCATTCTGTCTATAAAGCAATCAGAATAGCATACAACTCATTTTAGTTTAACACACACACACACACACACACACACACACACACACATGCACTACAGACCAATCCAATTCAGGGTTGCTCGTGGTTTTCTATATTTTCATAAAAAAAGAGCACATCTTTAAACACACATAAAACACAACTTTAAACACACATAAAAATAGAGAGCAGTGAACCCAAGTTTTCCTTTCCCAGCTGTAATGATCATAATTTCCTTGTTTCACCCATATCCTCACTACACTAGATTACTTTGAAGCAAATCCCAGATGATACACGGTAGTACTGAATTGTGATGATGCTCAGAAAACAAGGGTAAGGTATCCTGTCCATAACTGCCTCCTACCACAAGGCCGTGGGCAGTTTTCCTACTGGCCCAACCCAAGGCATGGGACTGGTTGTGTGTTGGTCATCCCCTCCTTCTCTGACTCCTCCATGATCACACCTTTCTCCTTTTAGTGCTACAGTCCGGGTTTTCATTACCCTCTGGGGCACAGTGACGTTTCTGAAATCCTCTGTGATCCATGACTATGTAGGCATCAAATTCATTCACCCCAGGCCCAACCTGGGAAATGGACATAGGTCCCCTCTTATGGATACCCACCTAGGTCACAGCTCTCCCTGCTTCTTGCCGACATACCTTCTTCCTCTGTTCCTTTATAAAGGACTGAGTGGAGTATGGGGGCGCTGACAGAGGGAAGGGCCTTTGTCATGAAGCCTGTGGCAACCATCTTATCTATCCTGCAGCTCTCAGAAATCACAGTTGGGAAGAGCCAGGAAGAGCTATGTTCTACTTTTGAATTGATTATATCTCTCCCTGGTGGCAAGGAGCTTAGAATCTAGTATCTCTGCAAATGTGATGGGAAATACTGGGAGAAAAGTAAAAAATTTTTTGAAAAATATTTTTCCTGCCAAATATTGGTTAAAAATTCTCTTCCACAAAGTAAGTGAAGTCAGCACAGCATTCTTTCTTGTCTTTCAAGGTAGGAGAGGCAGTGTAACGTTGTGCTCTCTGGGGAAGACAGACCCGGACTGTAAACCCTTTTACAATTCAAGGTGGTCTGTGTCTGTTACTCAGTTTCCTCATCTGTATAATGGGGATGATAACACCTACTTAATTATAATTAAGAGGTAGAATAATATGTTAATCTTAGAGCTAGTTACATTTTAAACACCTCATAATATTAAGTATTATTAATGTTATTATCGTTGTTATGAAAGTGAGAATGACTTCTCACTGAGGTCATATGGGAAGATTTCTTAGGGAAGATGGATGCAAATTGGGTCTTGGAGAGTATGTATATCTTCTGTAGACAAGTATGGGGGGTATGGGCAGAGAGAGCATTCTAGATAAAGAAAACACATTTACCAGGGACAATGACCAGAACACCTCTTTATTGTCACACAAAGTTATTAGCCACTAAAAATAATAGTTAAAAAAATAATATTAACTGAAGATGAAATAAGCTTTCTTTTTTTCCCATAATTAGGTCCCCCTTTATTAAAAGGAAAATACATTTATAGAAAATATTTAGAAAATATAGAAAATGAAGAAAAACAATGCTTAATATCTTTAAGATATACATTTTTAATTGTGGTAAAATATACATAATATAAAATTTACCATCTTAATCAGTTAAATAGTATTAAGTACATCCACACTATTGTGAAACCAATCTCCAGAAAATTTTTCATCTTTCCTAACTGAAACTTCATACACGTTAAACACCAACTCCCCCTTAAGTACTCCCTGCCCCTGTAAACATCATTCTACTTTCTGTCTCTGTGAATTTGAGTATTCTAGTCAAATCATACAGCATTTGTCTTTTGGAAACTGGATTATTTTACTTATAATTGATATTTTAGTATAGTTTTGTTACCTGTTTTTGTATGGAAATATTTGGATCTACCACTGTTTATTTAACTATTCCTCTGTAGTGGGATAGTTACGAGCTTCCAATAAAATAAATAATTATAAATGACACTGCAATTTTTATTCTTATAGTTAATTCTTTAGACATATTCATTGTTCTTTAGAATAAATTTTGAAAGTCTGTTTGCTGGGTTATAGAGTACACACACATTAGGCTTTTGATAAATATTGCCACCTGCCCTTTAGAAATATGGTAACAAATTCTATTCCTATCACTGGTGTGAGTACTGGTATCTTTGATCCCTTTTCTTTCTTTCTTTTTTTTTACAGTTTAAATTACAACCATTTTTTAATATTTTATTTTTAAAATTAACATAATGTATTATTAGCCTCAGGAATACAGGTCTGTGAATCATCAGGCTTACACATTTCACAGCACTCACCATAGCACATACCCTCCCCAATGTCCATAACCCAACCACCCTCTCCCTACCCCACTCCCCCCGGCAACCCTCAGTTTGTTTTGTGAGATTAAGAGTCTCATGGTTTATCTCCCTTCCGATCCCATCTTGTTTCATTTTTTCCCTCCCTACTCCCCACACCCCCCACTTTGCCTCTCAAATTCCTCATATCAGGGAGATCATATGATAATTTACTTTCTCTGATTGACTTATTTTGCTCAACATAATACACTCTAGTTCCATCCACATTGTTGCAAATGGCAAGATTTCATTTCTTTCGATGGCTGCATAGTATTCCATTGTATATATATACCACCTCTTCGTTATCCATTCATATGTTGATGGACATTTAGGTTCTTTCCATAGTTTGGGTATTGTGGACATTGCTGCTATAAACATTCAGGTGCACGTGCCCCTTTGGATCACTACATTTGTATCTTTAGGGTAAATACCCAGTAGTGCAATTGCTGGGTCAATGGGTAGCTCTATTTTCAATTTTTTGAGGAACCTCCATGCTGTTTTCCAGAGTGGTTGCACCAGCTTGCATTCCCACCAACAGTGTTAGAGAGTTCCCCTTTCTCCGCATCCTTGCCAGCATCTGTTTTTTCCTGATTTCTTAATTTTAGTCATTCTTACTTGTGTGAGGTGGCATCTAACTGTGGTTGTGATTTGTATTTCCCTGATGCCTAGTGATGTGGAGCACTTTTTCATGTGTCTGTTGGCCATCTAGATGTCTTCTTTGCCGAAATGTCTGTTCATGTCCTCTGCCCATTTCTTGATTGATTTGTTCTTTGGGTGTTGAGTTTGATAAGTTCTTTATAGATTTTGGATACTAGCCCTTTATCTGATATTCATTTGCAAATATCTTCTCCCATTTTGTCAGTTGTCTTTTGGTTTTGTTAACTGTTTCCTTTGCTGTGCAAAAGCTTTTCATCTTGATGAAATCCCAATAGTTCATTTTTGCCCTTGCTTCCCTTGCCTTTGGCGATGTTTCTAGGAAGAAGTTGCTGCAGCTGAGGTTGAAGAGATTTCTGCCTCAAGGATTTTGATGGATTCCTTTCTCACATTGAGGTCCTTCATCCATTTTGAGTCTATTTTCGTGTGTGGTGTCAGGAAATGGTCCAGTTTCATTTTTCTGCATGTGGCTGTCAGATTTTCCCAACACCATTTGTTGAAGAGGCTGTCTTTTTTCCATTGGACATTCTTTCCTGCTTTGTCGAAGATTAGTAGACCATAGAGTTGAGGGTCTATTTCTGGACTCTCTATTCTGTTCCATTGATCTGTGTGTCTGTTTTTGTGCTGGGACCATACTGTCTTGATGAAGACAGCTTTGTAATGAGCTTGAAGTCTGGAATTGTGATGCCACCAACTTTGGCTTTCTTTTTCAATATTCCCCTGGCTATTCAAGGTCTTTTCTGGTTCCACATAAATTTTAGGATTATTTGTTCCATTTCTTTGAAAAAATGGATGGGATTTTGATAGGGATTGCGTTAAATGTGTAGATTGCTTTAGGTAGCATAGACATTTTCACAATATTTGTTCTTCTAATCCAGGAGCATGGAACATTTTTCCATTTCTTTGTGTCTTCCTCAATTTCTTTTATGAGTACTTTATAGTTTTCTGAGTACAGATTCCTTGCCTCTTTGGTTAGGTTTATTCCTATGTATCCTATGGTTTTGGGGGCAATTGTAAATGGGATTGACTCCTTAATTTCTCTTTTTTCTGTCTTGTAAAATTACAACAATTTTGATCCTGTATCAGTCATTACTTAAAGCCCAGAGAAGCATAGACTTCACAATGGATATACCAAACACCTCACTTTTCCTAGGCCAAAGAGCTAGGCAATCAACTGAGAACTTCAAGAAATTCAGGGTAGTTAGTTCCTGTTTAGTTAGTTCTTGTTAGTGAAGTTCCTGCTTAACCAGGAGATCCCAGCCTCCCATGTTTTCTGGAGGTTTTAGGATTTTTCAGTCTTTGGAGGTAGAGAGAATCATGTTATTTAGTGGTTTAAGGATATAATTCACATCAACTGGATCTACATTTGTCATTATTCTTTAAATTTAATTCCCAGCAATACTTGTTGGGAAAATTCAGGAAAGAATTTAATTTGGGTTAAAATGCCAGAATAAGAGAAAATAAAGTCTAACTCAAACGTTCATACCTATCAAAAGAAACAAGTCTACAAATAATTTCCTTGAAATTTGATCTGGGGAGGTGCTTTAATTACTTCATTAAGAAAATCAGAGTATTAGCACACTAATTACCTATGGTTAGATATATATATATTTTAAATTCTGTCATGGTATAATTATATTTTCAAATGTATACATATAGGTACATTGATTAAATGTCAAGTGCAAATTTAGCACATCCTTGGAGGTTTTTCTCATTATGTCATTTCCTAAACAATCAGTTTTAGAGATTTAGTAAGGTGATAAAAAAATTTATAAGCTTACAGATCAACAAAAACATTGCTTCTGGAAATAAGATTGACTGGAGCATATTACTGAGTGAGCTTAACAAAATAAAAGATACTAGAAAGATCCTAAATACTGATCAGGAGGAAATACCAACTAATAACTAAATTGTGTTTAATTGCTTCATAATGCACATACATGAGCACACACATGCATGCACACCACACTCAAGGGAAGAAAGATCAGGAAAACGTGGAACAGTGTTGGTTTGAAAGTCATTTCCTTTGCTATCCATACCTTCAATTTCCTTAAAGGGAGGTATGGATTTTGTTTTGGGTTCTAATAATTCTGGACAGTGATTCAGTCTTTACTCATAACTGGTGATTTTCCCCCTTTGGCTTGTCCCTGTCAGTTAAGACCTTATTTATGAAATTCCACTTGACTTTTTGTCCTATCTTCCTGTTTTTATTGTTTGTCATGTGAAGACAGATTCACTGGTGTCAGCAGCCCCTGACTTATGATTAAAGTTGATACAGGCAAATCCTGGTCGGATTCTGGGCTGTGGTGGGGATGGCAGAAGTGGCCGGGTATGGGAGAAGAAACTTCTGTAAGAACTTTAGGTACGTACTTCCAATGAGGGTGATCTCATCCCTAACGGGGTAAAACTCAGATGGTGAACTTGAGGCTAAAAAATACCTTACTATTTGTATGTATAAAGCACAGATATACAGTATATACTTTCCTGAGCATGAGGAATATGGAAAAAAGTATTTTAAAAAGCCTTGGCAGGGAGGGGTGAAAGTGAAAAAAAGAGAGAGAAATAATGACTTAGAGGAATGAGTAAGGATAAGAACCTGTGGTTTTTAAAAGGGAAATATTTACCTTTATAACATACATCCAGTGATCATACTTTGGGCTGGGGGATATAGACTAAGTGTCTCTCAATTTCTTTCCTACTCTTATCTTTCAAGAATTGCCAGTGCTGAGAATGGCACAGGATGAAGATGTATATCATACTGATTAATAAATATCTGAAACTGGGGCACCTGGGTGGCTCAGTGGCTTAAGCCTCTGCCTCCGGCTCAGGTCTTGATCCCAGGGTTTTGGGATCTAGCCCTGAATCGGGCTCTCTGCTCAGCAGGGAGCCTGCTTCCCCCTCTCTCTCTGCCTGCTGCTCTGCCTACTTGTGATCTCTCTCTCTGTGTCAAATAAATAAATAAAATCTTTAAAATAAATAAATAAATAAATATCTGAGACTTGAAAAAATGACATGCTAGCCTGCCTGTATTTATGAAAACTTGAATTGCTTCAAAATGATGACCAAAACGACTGAGAAGGGAGAGCATGTTCACTGACCTTGTCTTACCAGGCATTGATTGACAGGCTAGCTGATGGTTTCTACTTGAGAGGAACTCTGGAAGATTGCTGGCAAAAATGGCTACAATTATTCCTACAGTTGTGCCCTCTGCAATGTCACTTTGTAGCAGCTCAAGAGGCACCCCTGCTTCTTCAGCCTTTACAAGTGGAGGCCTCAACATGCCCTTGCATGCTTTTCTCTCTTTAGGGACCCTTGGCTCCTGTGTGTGAACAAGCCTGAGTTAGTCTTATTGAGGAGGAGTGACCACAATCAGCAGAGATGGGCCATCCCAGCTGAGGTCATCCTAGATCAACGAGCACTCAAATGAGCCACCACCTGACTACAGATGCGTGAACAAATCCACCCAAGACAGGATCTGCCCCAATCAAGCCCAGACTAATGTACTGACTGACTCACAGAACTATGAATTAAATAAGTGGTTGATGCTCTCACCCACAGAGTTTTGGGGATGGTCTGTTTATGTGGCAACAACTAACTATAGAGCAATTCAAACACTGCATTTGGGCAAGGACCTAAACCAAAACCCAACCCAAAACTTAGCATGCACAGGGAAATATTTAAAAACATAAAAACCTACAAAAGAAAACAAACAGACAAACCAAAAACCCAGATGTCATTTCTCTTCACATGGTAAATTGATGGGTAATTTTACCTGTCAACTTGGCCAGGCTATGGTACCCCATTGTTTGATT
This sequence comes from Mustela nigripes, assembly GCF_022355385.1. Lineage (NCBI taxonomy): Eukaryota > Metazoa > Chordata > Mammalia > Carnivora > Mustelidae > Mustela > Mustela nigripes. The sequence continues at coordinate 97,702,393 of NC_081562.1, forward strand.
AGGGAACTTTTAACCTCTTTTTCTTGTCTAATTGCTGTGGCTATGATTTTCAGTACTCTGTGAATGAAAGTGGTTAGAGTGGGCTTCTTTGACTTGTTCTTGATCTTAGTGGAAAAGATTTCAGCTTTTCACCATTGAGAATGATGTTATTTATGGGCTTGTCATATATGGTCTTTATTATGTTGAGATTTTGGGGTACATTCTATCCATACCTAATTTTTTTAAAGGATTTTATTTATTTATTTGAGAAGGAGAGAATGAGAGAGAGAGAGAGAGAGAGCATGAGAAGGAGAAGGTCAGAGGAAGAAGCTGGTGAGCAGGGAGCCTGATGCAGGACTCAGTCCCCGGGACTCTAGGATCATGACCTGAGCTGAAGGCAGTAGCCCGACCAACTGGGCCACTCAGGCACCCCTCCATACCTGATTTTAAATAGATTTTATTTATTTATTTGGAAGAGAGAGAGAGAGAGAGCACAAGCAGGCAGGGAACAGAGAGAGTGGGAGAAGCAGGCTCCCTACTGAGCAAGGAGCCTAATTCAGGCACCCCGGGACCCCGAGATTATGACCTAAGACAAAGGCAGATGCTTAACCAACTGAACCACCCAGGCACCCCTCTATACCTAATTTTTTGAGTTTTATTTCAAAAGCATGTTGAAGTTAGTCAAATGCTTTTTCTGAATCTATTGAGATGATTACATGATTTCTATCCTTTATTTTGTTAATGTGATCTATCACACTGATCGATTTACAGATATCAAGTCATTCTTGCGTCCCTGAAATAAACCTCACTTGATCATGGTGTATGATCCTTTTAATGTATGGTAGAATTCAGTTTGCTATATTATTGAAGATTTTTATATTTTTGCTAATCAGGAATATTGTCCTATAATTTTCTTTTCTTTTCTTTTTTGTAAGATTTTATTTATTAGAGGGGGGAGAGAGAGAGAGTTTGTGTGTGCACTAGTAGGGGGAGAAGCACAAGGTGAGGGAGAGGAGAGAATCTCCAGCAGACTCCACACAGAGCATGGAGCCTGATGTAGGGTTGGATCTCATGACACTGAGCCAAAATTAAGAGTTGGATACTCAACTGACCCAAGCACCCCACTAATTTTCTTTTCTTTTCTGATATGGGTTTGGTATCAGGGCAATATTGGCCTCATAAAGTGGCTTTGAAATTATTACCTCCTCTTCTTTTTTTTGGAAGAATTTGAGAAGGGTTGGTATTAATTCTTTTTTGGCTGTTTGGTGGAATTCACCACTGAAGCCATCTGGTCCTATCATTTTCTTGTTGTTGTTCGGAGATTTTTTTTTTTTTTTAAGATTTTATTTATTTATTTGACAGAGAGAGAGATCACAAATAGGCAGTGAGACAGACAGAGAGAGAGATGAGGAGAAGCAGGCTCCCTGCTGAGCAGAGAGCCCAATGCGGGACTCAATCCCAGGCCCCTGAGATCATGACCTGAGCCGAAGGCAGAGGCTTAACCCACTGAGCCACCCAGGCGCCCCTGTTTGGAGATTTTTGATCACTGATTCAATCTCCTTGCTACTAGCTGGTCTGCTCAATTATATATTTTTTATGATTAAATCCTGGTAGATTGTTAGTTTACAGGAGTTTATCCACTTGTTGTAGGTTATTTTTTGTTGTTTTTAAAAGCACATTGAACAAAATGGGTTCTCATGGATCATATGAGTAGAAGAAATAGACTCAATCTGATCCCAGATCTTAGGTCTATCTGCCTCCAAGATCAGTGCTCTGTTTTGGATACAAAACATTCCTCCAAACAAAACTAGAAACAGAGTCTCCCTCCCTCCTCAACCCAAACAAAACCAAAACACTTCCCCAAATAAAACAAAAACAACTCTCTCAACTGAAGCAAGAAAAACCATGGGGTGCCAGGGTGGCTCAGTTGATTAAGCTGTTTAGTGTCTGCCTTTGGCTCAGGTCATGATCCTGGAGTCCTGGGATCAAACCTCATGCTGGGCTCTCTGGTCAGCTGGGAGTCTGCTTCATTGTCTCCTCTGCCCCTCTCCACCCCACCATCCTCTGGCTTGAATGCCTGTTCCCTCTCAATTAAATAAATAAATCCTTTTTTTAAAAAGGCAAGAAAAAACCAAACCAAAACAAAATCTGATATACTGCAGTAGCTTCCTTATAGATTATGACATATTTTTTTATTTGTAAATTATGTTTCATCTTATTTCACTTTGACTTTATATATTTGCAGATGACTGTACAATTGATTATATCCAGTGAGTTGTGATTTTTTTTTTTTAACATCAGGAGCTTCTGTAATTTATAAACTGCTGATGTAGTTATACCTGTTTCTTTTTGTCTGATGGATAATGGGCTTCTTCTTCTTATGTATAGACTTGTAGATCTTTAAAACTTAAATGGACCTAAATCCATAGATGAGAAAGTTAAAACTTTGTGAAGTAAGTGACTTGCCTAAAGTTACACAGTCTAGCAACAGAACTGGGAAAACCCAGGCAGAAAAGTGTGAGGTTATGTAGAAGACATTTTACTGTGCAGAGAGAAGCATCTGAGCAAGAACTTGGGACACTTAAGAGGTATTCAGAAGATGACTGAACCTCAGCATTCATGGTTTGGTTTCTGTTTACCACTAGAGATGGATATTTACTGTCCAACCTTTATGTACAAAATCAATACCTGCTTGGGCTTCTGACTTGGATTAAAATCCTAGCTCTGTCCTGTTTTGTGTACTCACAAACAAGTTAATTAATTTTCTATTTGCTTCTCATAATTTTCATTCCATAGGATTACAATGAGAGCATAGTAATATAATGTGTGAATGCTTTTCCCATTATGAGTGGCACATAGTATATGTTTACCAAGTGAGTTTTCTTCCTCTGGCCTTGTCTGTACATAGGAATATTGTGTGGAAATATACTCAATCCTATACCATTATTATAGTAAAAATAACTGATCCGAAGAAGGTAATCAGAAATGTTGGGTCAGAGAATAGATGAATAAGAAGAGAATATTTTCAACTTAATGAAAGTGAAGTGCTCTGTGATGTTTCATGGCTAGTCTTTGAAGTAGTTCAATTTGTTTAATTAGAGTAGGTTTCCAATAAAAGAAAGAGGTTACACAAAGGAATAGGAAAATAATGAATCTTTTTGATCATCAGGGTATTATATAATACAAAGAAGTAAAAGCAACATTATTATAACTATTTTTAAAAATATTTTATTTATTTATTTGACAGAGAGAGACACGGTGAGAGATGTAGCACAAGCAGAGGGAGTGGGAAAGGGAGAAACAGCCTTCCTACTGAGCAGGGAGCCCAATGTGGGGCTCGGTCCCAGGACCCTGGCATCATGACCTGAGCTGAAGGCAGATGCCCAATGACTGAGCCCAAAAAGTAACATTATATTTATTTATTTATTTATTTATTTATTTATTTGACAGATCACAAGTAGGCAGAGAGGCAGGCAGAGAGAGAGAGAGGAGGAAGCAGGCTCCCCACTGAGCAGAGAGCCCAATGCAGGGCTCGATCCCAGGACCCTGGGATCATGACCTAAGCCTAGCAACATTATTTTTAATTGGAAGGAGGAGTGTTAGTAGAAACAGGAGATTTATTTAAATATATCAATATAACAACCCAAACATAATAACATAAAATAGTGGTGGTTAAGATCAGGACCTTGGAATCAGGCAGATGTGGGTTCACATCTTAGCCTTTCACATGCTGTGTAATGTGGGCAGGTAGTTGACCTCTAAAACTTAGTATTCATGTAATACTGGTAATATTTATGAGGTTAAATCATATGAAACTGCCATTTTTGTAGGTCAAAACCCATCAACTACTGGATATTTTATATGATTCAACCTAGTTATTGGAATAAAAATATTATATGAATGTTCAGGACTTCTGGTTTCCAGTTCAGTATGTAGCAAGCTCAGAAGCTGGCACTCCTTCCTAACAGCAAGTAAAAACTGAAAATCTGAAAATGAATAATTTTTCTTAGATCCATAAGAAAAGTAAGGTCACAGGGCAAACCACTGCTTCCAAAATTGGAGAGATAGGTGAATACAGAGAATCACAACTTACCAGAGCAGAAATCCACGAGCAGAAAACTCTGAGGAAACCAGCACCAGGCTGGGAAAATCAGAAATGCAACTGATGAATTTCTGGAGTCTTTGTGGAAAACTCTGACCATTAAAGAAAACTCCAGGGAGACCCAGTTATAGGGGGATCTTACACTTTTGTGAGTTTTATTTCCAGGGGTTGGACCTGATTCTCACAGTGAATCTCTAAGAAACATCTCGTTGTGCTTCTGGCGCGTGGAGGGGGAAAAGAAACAATTTTTGAAATATGACAGAGCATTCTGCTCTTCGTAACAAGGCCTGCTTTCAGTTATCTAAGGCTGGTACAGTATTTGAAAATCAATTAATGTAATTCATCATATCAATAGGCTGAAGAAGAAAAAAAAAAACACGATCATGTCAGTAGATACAGAAAAAGCATTTGATAAAATCTAATACCATTCATGATAAACACACTCAGTAAAATAGGAATAGAGGGAAATTTCCTCAATGTGATGAAGAGTTACCCACAAAAAACCTCTGGCTAACATCATACTTAATGATGAGAGATCTTAGCTCTTCTCCTAAGGCCAGGAACAAGGCAAAGATGCTCTTTCCCACCAATGCTTTTCACCATTGTACTGGAAGTCCAAAGTAATTCAGTAGGACAAGAAAAAGAAATAAAATGTGTATAGACTGGGAAGGAAGAAATAAAATTTTCTTTGTTCATAGATGGCATGATCTTCTATGTAGAAAATCCAATGGAACTAATAAGCAATTATATCAAGGTTGTAAGATACAAGGTTAATATATAAAAATCAATTTCTTTCCTACATACTAGCAATGAGCAAGTGGAATTTGGGAAATTAAAAACACAATACCAGTTTACGTTAGCACCCCCTCTAAAATAATAATACTTAGGTATAAATCTAGCAAAATATCTTCAAGATCTATGTGAGGAAAATTACAGAACTCTCATGACCAAGATCAAAGAAGAACTAAATAAATGGAGAGATATTACATGTTCATAGATAGGAAAACCCAATATTGTCAAGGTCTCAGTTCTTCTCAACTTGATCCACAGATTCAGTACAATGTCAATCAAAATCTCAGTAAGTGATTTTGTGGATATAATCAAACTGATTATATATTGCATAACTGGAGAAGCAAAAGACCCTGAAGAGCCAACACAAAATTGAAGGCAACAAAGTTGGAGGATTGACACCATCCAACTTCAAGACTTACTATAAAACTGTAGTAATCAAGACAGTATAGTCCTGGTGAAAGAACAAGCAAATAGATTAATGGAACAGAACAGAAAGTCCAGAAAGAAACCCACATAAATACAGTCAACCAATCGCTGACAAAGGAATAATGGTAATACAGTGGAGCAAAGATAGTTTTTCATATATAGCTCCTATAAATGCTAAAAAAAGACAAGATATTAAGTTCAGAGGTAGCAGGTTGTGGACTTTTTCTAATCATTATTAATTAAAAGTCAGCAGCTATGTGATGAGATCCACCAAAAAAAAAAAAAAAAGTCTTTCAGCAAATAGAGATAAAATGGTGCTAGACACCCACATACAAAAAAATGAATCCAGACCCAGACTTTACAGCCTTCACAAAAATTAATTCAAAATGGATCATTGACGTAAATGTAAAATGTAAAACTATGAAACTCCTAGAAGTTAACATAGGAGAAAACTTAAAGGACCTTGGATGTATCAATGCTTTTTAGACAAAATATCAAAGGCACAAACAGTAAAAGAAATAATTATGAAGCTTAACTTCATTAAAATGAGAAACTTTTGCCCTATGAAAGAAAATGTCCAGAGAATGAGAAGACAAGCCACAGACCAAGAAAAAAACTTTTCAAAAGACACAGCGGATAAAGGACTGCTATTCAAAATATGTGAAGAACCTTTAAAACTCAATAATAAGAAACCAAACAACCTGATTTAAAAAGGCACCAAAGACTTTAGCAGACACCTCACCAAAGAAGATCTACAGATGACAAATAAGCCAACAAAAAAGTGTTCCACATCATATGTTAGGAATATGTAAATTAAAACAATGAGATACTAGTGCATTCCTATTAGAATGGTTAGATTCTGGACCACTGACAACACCAAATGTTGACAAAGAAGTGGAGCAACACGAACCCTTACTGATTGCTAATGGGAATGCAAAATGGTGCAGTCACTTTGGAAGACACTGGGTGGTTTCTAACAAAACTAAACCTACTCGTACCATGTGATCCAACAATTCTGTTCCTTGATATTTACCGAAAGGAGCTGGAAGCATATGGCCATGTGAAAATGGGCACATAGCTATTTATAGTAGCTTATTCATAATTGCCCAAACTTGGAAGTAACTAAGATATCTTCAGTAAGTGAATGTATAAACTGTGGTACATGCAGACAGTGGAATACTATTCATTGCTAAAAAGAAACAAATAATCAAGTCATGAAAAGATGCGGAGGAAACAGAAATGTACATTATTAAGTGAAAGAAGCCAATCTAAAAAGGCTATATACCATATGACTCCAAATATAAGACAAAAATAAAACTACAGACACAGTAAAAAGATCAGTGGTTGCCAAGGATTAGAGGGAGGGAAAGCTCAGTAAGCGGAGCACAGAGGACTTTTAGGGCAGTGATCTACCTCTATGAAATTATAATGGTAGGCACTTGTCATTATACATTTATTTAAGCCCGTAAAGTATATACCACCAAGAATGAACACTAATATAAACTCTGGACTTTGGGTGCCTGGGTGGCTCAGTTGGTTAAGGGACTGCCTTGGTCATGATCCCGGAGTCCCGGGATCGAGTCCTGCATCATGCTCCTGGCCTGTTTCTCCTTCTTCCTTTGCCATCCCCTACCCTCTGTCCTTGTGCTCTCTGACTCTTATCTCTCTGTCAAACAAACAAATAAAATCTTTAATAAAATAAAATCTAATAAAAAGAAAAAATTCAGATAAAATCTTGCCCTAATTACAGCCATAATCTAATTGTTCAATAAATGATAGTTCTTATTATGTTATGCATCTAACAGTGAGAAAACGAATAATTACATAATGGCTCTTCTATACAAAGAAATAAGATAAAAATCATTAAAAATTATGATTATGAAGAATAATTAAAGACATGAAATAGTATTCATGATAACATGTTAAAACAATGGGGATTTAAAATTGTGTGCAAAACTTTGTCTCAATTTTGAAACATGCAAGTGTATTTGTTAACTTGTATGGAAGAAATACTGTAAGAAAATATATAAAAATATTAGACATGATTGCCTCTGGATAAATAATATTGTCTTCTTTACATGGTTTCTTTCCATTTAAAGTAAGCTCAGACTACTTTATCAGATTCCCCACAAAGACAAAAAGTAGCAATGGGACTTCTTGCCATATATGGGAATATTATTCTATTGATAAATGCTATTTTGTTATCCAATTAAAAATTTTAAAAATACGCACCTTGGGTATTGATTAAAAACTTTTTTTTAGTACTATATTTCCTTTTGGACAGTGTTTTTGTTGTGTAGGGAAGGACAGGTTGACCAAAAAAAAGGGGGCAATAAGGCAGAGTTAGAGAAAAAAATTGAGGCCAGTAAGACCTGGGACAAAGGTATAGAACTTGAGAAAGGAATGGTGATTATTTAGACATGGACAAGTAACAAAAAGACATTTTGATTCTTTATTTCCATTCCCAGTTTTGTGTGCCCTTTCTATGATTCCGACTTTGGGGTAACTTCTAGGTGAAACTAAATACCTCTCCTGAAGAATATAGTTTCAGTTAATTCAGTGACCTTTGGATGTCTTCTAATGGCTATTCTTACACTTAGATCTGCTAAGGCGTGGTATCACAAGTATATCATGATAGTGATAGGTCATATTTCTACAGTGCTTATATTTGTAAAGCATTTTGACAATTCTTATGAGCCTGTGAGATAAACAGGGCATGGATTATCTTATCCATCTTGTAGAATAGAAAAAGAGGAGGAGAACATTAAATGAATTCTTATATGCCACAACTGGAGCATAGTAAGGACTAGAGCTTAAACTCCTTGGTTCCATATCTAGGTTTATTCACCTCAACTGTGCAGAGGAGGTAATTGGAGCAAGAGCACAGGGAAAAGAGAGTAAAAAATGAAAAACAAACAAACAAACAACAACAGCAAAAAAACCAACCCAGTAAGGATGAATGAAAATTGGGACCTTGATTATATTTTTATATTACTTCCTGTATCTGAGAACACATTCATTTGAGGTTGTAAATAAAGTAAAAATATTTCTTTAAGAGTACAAATATTCAAGTCTTGATCAATTCCTCATATGTAGATGGGTTTACGGGAAGAAAAATTACATAATGGGAAGAGCTTTGTGTTTAATCATAGCTGTGCCTCCTGCAACAATACCGCTATAGCCAGAGCCCTGGCAGCTTTTCTTCTTAGTTCTTATAGAAATACAGACCTAAGCACAGAACTGATTTTTAGACAGGAACTTCTGCCAATATTACAAAAATGCTCCACTTGCAAAGTAAGTATTTCCAGCATTAACCCTTTCCAACTAAACTCCACCTTTCTAGTGGAACTCAAATAGTAGAACACTGGTCAGGGAGGTAAGTACTTGGTCACTAGCACCCAGGAGACCCTGGTCAAATGATGTAAATTCACTGGCCTGAGTCTCTTTTTCTATAAAGTGAGGCTAGTGGTTGTGGGCTCTGGGTACATGGCACAGAACATAGCTTTTTACAAATGCTGGTGTTGGACCAAACCTCCAGAGATTTCGAATTCAGCAATCTGGGTGAATCTCTGTAGGTCGTACTGATAAGGAAGGTTTAAACCACTGGGTCCAGTGACCTTCAAGATGCTGCTTAGCTCTCAGATTCTAGGATAATGTGGTTCTATTTCTCTTTCCATAGCAAACCAAGAGGTGGGATGTTATTCTGCCTATCACTCTCTCCCAATTTTAGAATAACTTTCTGGCTTGTTCTTAGAGCAGTGATTTTCAAACTTCAGGGGTGAGTAGTAGTAAATAGCTGGTTAAAAATGAAGATTCCTAGGACCCACCCCATGAAATTCTGAGGAAGCTGACATGGGGCATTGGCGAGAAATCAGTATTTTTAATCAGCATGCAGGTGATTCTGAGACCATTGGTGGAGAACCACATTTTAAGAAATACTGTCAAGAGTATAATTTGCAACTTCAAGAATGGGATTTTGCCTGGGAAGTCTTTGGAACTCTTGTTTCAGTCCGGAATACAACTTGCAGCTCAGTAATGAAACTGAGGTACCCTGTACCTCACAGCTCTGAGCCTTCCTCTTTATTTGAGCTCCCGTCTTGTAGCTGGGAATCCTGACTTCCATCCAAACCTTCTCTGAATAGGTAAGAGAAAGAAGATCAGAATCCGCAATAGACAAATAATTTCTATAAATAAATAGAAATATAAAAAATTACAATGCAGAAATGGGCAAAAGATATGAATGGGCAACTCACAGAAGAACAAACCCAACAGTAAGCACCCATAATATCAGAGAGGTAAGAATTAAAGAGCAAGACCTCATTTTCCACCAGTCAGACTGGCACACACTTAACATGTTTGATAGTATCAAGTGACTGAGAGGGAAACTAGTGCTGTCAGGCATTCCTGGGGGAATAGAAACTGGATGAACCAGTTTTGAGAACAAGTTGATAGTATCTATTAAATATGTTATATCCTACAATGCTAAAACTGTAATTTCACTCCTCAGTATTCCTGTTCTGTGTGTTCTTGCCATTGCTCCAGTAAGAGCTTGAGCCTCATCCTGCCCTCCTCTTGAATTTGAGCTGATGTTAATGACTTCCTTGATCAATGGAATGTGGCAGAAATGATTCTGGGACTTCTGAGGTTAGGTTATAAGAAGCTTTACAGCTTCCTCTTGGGTCTCGTGGAACGAGTTATTGCAACTCTTACTCTGGAGGGAAGTCCTCTGTCTTGTAAGAAGGGCAGTTATCCTGGGGGACCTGGGTGGTTCAGTTAAGTGTCTGCCTTAGCCTCTGGTCATGATCCCAGGGTTCTGGGATCTGGCTCTGTGCTCAGCGGGAAGCCTGCTTCTCCCTCTCTCCCTGCTTGTGTTCCCTCTCTTCTGTCTCTCTCTCTATTAAATAAATATATAAACTCTTAAAAACAAACAAACAAACAAACAAACACAAAAACATGCAATTGTCCTGAGAATGGTGTGCATGGAGAGGGAAAGGTGTCAGCCCGCCCTGGCTCTTTCCACCATTCCAACCAAGCCAGATGAGAAAACAGATATGTGAGTAAAGCCGCTGTCTTGGATATTACCATCCCAGCAGATGCCATATAGAGAAGAACCAAGGTCCTAGTCATATGGCCCAGTCAAACCATCCCAGCTCTCCCTAGCATTTTAAGTCACCCTGGCTGAGACCCCAGACATGTGGAACAGAGATGAGTCATTTCTGTTGTGACCTGCCCTAATTTCTGACTCACAGAATTGTGAGCATAAAAAATGTTGGTTATTTTACATCATTAAGTTTTTGTGTGTTACACAGTGATAGATGACCAGAATACTCACAATAATAACACTGTGCATTAGAAAAAAATACTACCCAGTACCAGATATTTTTGGTCTGTGTGTGTGTGGGGGGTATATGTCTAAAAGGGCAAACGCTAAACCGAGGACAGTATTTATGAGTGGGTGGGGTGCCTGGGTGGTTCCGTCATTAAGCATCTGCCTTTGGCTCAGGTCATGATCCCAAGGTCCTGGGATTATGTCCCACGTTGGACTCCTTGTTCTGCGGGGAGCCTGCGTCTCCCTCTCCCTCTGCCTGCTCATCTGCCTACTTGTGCTCTCTCTCTCTCTGTTAAATAAATACATAAAATCCTAAAAAAATATATTTATGAGTGGGTTAGAGAAGTGGAGTAAGATTCTACATGGGGATCCTTAAAAGGAACTTTATGTAGAGTTGGGGTCCAGTCAGGAAAACAGAAATTACTGTGTAGATTCAAGTAGGTGCTATTGAATTCAGGGGTGCCTGAGTGGCTCAGTTGCTTAAACGTCCAACTCTTGATTTTGGCTCAGGTCATGATCTCAAGGTCATGAGATCAAGCCTTAGGTCAGACTCCATGCTTGGCATGGAGTCTGCTTGGGATTCTGTCTCTCCCTCTCCTACTTCTAACCCCACTCATAATCTCTTGCTCTCTTTCTCAGAAAAAAATACAAAGAAAGAGAGAAAGAAAAGATAAAGAAAAAAGAAAAAAAAATTACAGGAAGGCATTTAAGCGTTTGGAATAGTCATGTATAGAATGACGTTCAGCTCAATTCACATGTCATAGGGCCACAAATTGTGGGGATAGATGGGATGCTTTAAAAGCAGAGTAGGGGTCATGGAAAGAGATGAGCAGGGGCTGTCTTCCTCTCTTCACTTTTAGTGCTTTGTGACAGAGGACAGTGCAGGATAATTAGGTGTTAGTTTATCTAGTTTATGGAGGGTAACTCTCCCCAACCTACCAGTGGCTTCAAGATTCTTACAAAAAAATGTAAGAAATGATAAGACAATAGTGCAAGCAAAAGTGATCTACAAGAAAATGTTGGTGCTGACCTTTTTTATTGGTGTGAACTTTTTTTTTCACATTATGAGGTTAAAAACTGACAATATAATCTCACATAATAAAATGCAAAATTATTAAACATTATTTGAAATGTGGATGGATATAAATATTAAGATATGTTTTTGTGAGGTTACTTTTCTAGCTTCTAGAGCCATTAAAACCAAGCATCCAGATAAACTCAAACCTCTGAACTGCAGTATGCTGAGGAAAAAAAAATGATGTGAGAACAAAAAGGTATTTTTGTAGCTGTAAAAAGAAGATACAGAATAATTTAAAATATTTTATCGCATCTTTTACTCATTTAAAAATTCTATTCTTGGGGCGCCTGGGTGGCTCAGGTCATGGTCCCAGGATCCTGGGATCGAGACCTGCATTGGGGTGGGGGGGGTCTCTGCTCAGCAGGGAGCCTGCTTCCCTTCCTCTCTCTCTGCCTGCCTCTCTGCCTACTTGAGATCTCTTGTCATATAAATAAATAAAATCATTAAAAAAAATTCTATTCTTGTGTATGTGTTTTGAAATGTTTTAAATATTTATAATTTATAAATACAAGTAAGGAGGTGATAAAACATAATATTTAGGGAGATCAGCAATATTTTTGTGTCATTATAAAGGAAATGAGATATATAATTTCCTAAACATATTTTATTTTACCATATTTATTTTTCTGTTTTGAGTATGTTTTGAAATTTAGATAAGTACTAGTAGATATGCATATTTATAATTTATAAATAAATATCTGTACATTAGAGATGTGTACTTATATATTTTTGCTCCTGAGATACAAAATCAGTTTGTCTGAAGATCTGCTCTAGAGAATGAAAATACCTGGTTGTGTCTAGAATTGAGTAGGTGGGTTTCTCTGATGTTATTCAGACTTGTAATGCAACCAAGAATTTCTCCATGTTGAAGCTGATGCCTGCCATGTGTGTGTATGTGTCCTACAGAGTTTATGGGAAGACAAAGAGACCAGGAAAATTAAATTTAGTTATTTGAGTAGCAAATTCAATTTCTTGGTTAACTATTTTCAAGTCATTAACTATATTCAGGTCACAGAATGGACAGGATCCCTGCCCCCCAAAGAGCTTACAATCTCCTTGTTATTGGAGAAAAATACATAAATAAATGCATGTGTGGTATAATAAAGATATAAGGTATCTCTGAGGGAGTTTAGAGAAAATAAATATATCCAGGGCTACGGATTACGAATTAGACTTTGGACCTCAGGCTAACTACATCTGCTTACATGCATAACAGCTGTTATATATTGGGTTGCTTTCCTTGTCTGTAAAACTCAGATAACAATACCTCAAAGATCATTGTGAAATTAAAATAATTAATAGTTGGGAAATGCCTGGGGTGCTTGGGTTACTCAGTCAGTTAAGCATCCTTCTTCAGCTCAGGTCCTGATCTCAGGGTCCTGGGATCTGGCTCTGTGCTCAGCAGGGAGTCTGCTTCTCCCTCTCCTTATGCCCCCACCCCCATGAACATGCACACACACTCTCTCTGAGATAAACAAAAATTTTTGTAAAAAGTTGGGAACTGTAATGTATATAAATAATAGAAATTATATTTTAGTTCAGAAATCTACATTCTTTTGAAAGCTTTAGTTTGAATTATTCTTTTTCTTTTTCCCCCTCAAATGAAAATGATGATGTTGGATCTTTGTTTTAAATTCTGGTTTACTCTACTAGAATTTATGCAGAACCTTTCATTTTAAGCTGTATATAAGATGAAGGATCTAAGTGCGGAAAGGATTTTCTGCCCATGGATCAAGGATTCTTCAGGCTTCTTTGGAGAACTGTTATTTCTTTTCCTTCTTTAAAGATTGAGAAAAACTTCCATGCTGCATGTAAGTCAGTTATAACTCTCCTTGTTCTAAAAACAAGATTTCAAATGGAAAATAATGAATAAACAGGCATTTACTGCCCTCTGATGGCCAGACTTAAAACTGCTATGTTCACCATGATGCACATAAGGACAATATAAAGTTCTCTCTGCAGACTGCCCAAATGTTTATTGGAAGGCGGTAAAGAATGCCTGAGAAGAAGACCACAGGTGTCAACTACTCAACCTTTCTTTTCCCAAGACCTTTGTCTAAGTTAGCGTAGGCTGAGACTCTGTTAAATCAATGGTAATTCATTTAAAAATGCTTTCGTGTGTAAGTCAGAGTAATGTCAAAGTGTGTGCTGGTTTAATCGACACCCTAGGAGTGATTAGAGCATTCAAGGTATTCTAATCAGAATCCACACTCGTGAATGGTTAATTAGCATTTGAAAGACTCTTCAGGAATCCACACTAGAGAAATGACTGACTGCAGCATTTCAAATATTGCTATCTACATCTGCAGTAGAGTTTGTTAATTAGCACAAGAGGTATCTGGAACAATGTTTCTCTGGAGAGTTAACGGTGTTTGAGATATGCAGTTGGCTGGAAATATTGTACAGATATCTTAGCTCTTGTGTGAACAGCATATAAGGATCTGGTAATAAATGTTTGGGTGCGGAGCAGAATTCAGGACTGGTTTTCCTTCCTTCACAGTCTATCAGGTAGCAAGGTCATGAGGCAGGTGATCTATGATTCTGCTTCAATCTTTGGACGCATCATGATGAGTCATCAAAGAGAAGCTGACAATTACAGGCTGGCTAAGTTGGCTTAGGTCGAGTTTTTGACTGGGCATCCATTTTATTCTTAAAACTTGACAGAAGATGGGCGCCTGGGTGTCTCAGTGGGTTAAAGCCTCTGCCTGCAGTTCACGTCATGATCCTGGCCTCCTGAGATCGAGCCCTACATAGGGCTCTCTCCTGGTGGGGGGAGCCTGCTTCCCCCTCTCTCTTCTCTGTCTGTTTCCCTGCCTACTTGTGATCTCTGTCTCAAATAAATAAATAAAATCTTATTAAAAAATTAAAAAATAAAAACCTTGACAGAAGAAATTATTACAAAAGCTGCATTGATAATTCCTTTCCCTGTGTTTGGTACCATATTTTATCAAGATATTCCTCCTAGTTTTTATCCCCAATCTTTTCTGTTATCATTTAAATATGGTTCCACTGAATAGGTAAAGAGAAATGAACTAGCCCCAACCAATGTATGTTTCCAGCAGAGTTAGTTAAAAAAAAAAAAAAAAAAATCCATGGTCAAAGACACTTGTTTTAGGGAGTAGTTAAAAGGTAGTGTTGTTTTCTGGTTGGTTAATGAGAACTGGGAGGTTGTTTGGACATCTTAGCAGACACTATTGGTGGCCCAAAACGTGGTCACCATTTTTGGTGCACAAGGAACTTATGTTAGCGCCACTCTTCTGCCTGTTTACTAAAAGGGGAACAGGTGATGATGGAGTTGAGAGGATGTTATTTTTTAAACACATGTAGTTTCATAGAGACAAGTATATTACATTAAAAATGAATTTGTACCCATCTTCGAAAAATGGTTTTGTACTTCTTTAAAACCTGCATCCAGTACTCAATAGTTGGCCTTAAGGACATGCAAGATATGGCTTTAGGGAAACTCTGGGCCTTGCCTCCTCTCCTTTCTCCTCATTTACTCTTCTCTGGCTCACTGCTACTCCTCCAACGTTGGCACTGCACCCCCACTTGGGGCCTTCCTGCTCCCGTTGCCTGGAATGTTCTCCACCTCTCTGAGGGCCTCCTCTCTCTCTCTTTCTCAGGTCTCTGCTCAGATGTCACAGACATCAGCCCCGCCATGACCTCATCTAAAGTACTAGCTTCCATCCCACCCCAGCCTCCCAATCTGCTTCATTTTCTTCACCACACTTATCTTTCATGTTATTTACTTATCCGTCTCTTGTCTCTCTCATTAGAAATTAAGATCTGTGAAGGCAGAGGGTTTGTCTTGTTCTGTTATGGTGCCTAGCCAAGAGTGCTCAAAAAGTAGTTGTTCGATGAGTGGCTCTTTCCATGTTAATACTCCTGTATCTGTATTACTATTACTGTATCTGTATTACTAAAATAGAACACAGATGCTAAAAATGACACAGAACACTGAATTTTAATTACAGCCTAATCTAATTATTTTAAAGTAAACACCTTGGTAACTGTCACTTCAGGTCAAGACATCCCCTTTCCTCTTTGTCCAACGACAGCCCCCTGGTTCCCTCTGCAAGTAACTGATATCCTGATTTTTTCACAGTAATTACATTCTTCTGTTTCTTCAGAGTTTTAATTCTCAAGGGTGCTTCCCTAATGTTTTAGATGAGTCTTGCCCATATTTTTGGTTTGTTTTTCATTTGTTATATTATAGATTATATATATCTACATATTTACCTTCCATTCATTTCTTTTTCTTATGACTTCTTCTCTGAAGAACTCAGGTTGTTTTACCCATAGAGTTGCCTACATTCCGAATTTTGCTGACTGTACACTCAGTTTAGATTAGGGCTCCATAGAGGACAGTTTTCAATCAACCAAACCCACAGTTTCTTCTTACCACGTCTACTGTGTAACCAGGAGCATCCATTGGAATCTGGTCAAGGCAATCACACAGGAACATTTGGCCTGATCTAAAGGCCTTCTTCTACCAGCCTTATATTCATTCCCACACATAATACCATGATTTCTGCAAATATTTACTAGCACCATGTTGCAATTAGTTTGGCCTTACCTCCCAGCATCTGATGCTGTACTTCTCCTTTGAAGGCTTGCTGGAATCGGACTTTATTTATAGGTCTAGGGTCAGTAGTGTGCTAGTAAATCAGCTCACTGAAAAACCTGATTCATAGCATTTGCTGGTGGTGTAAGCACTTACCGTGGCCGTTTTCAAACACCAACCCGAAGTCTCTATACTTGGACTTTGGAAGAGATGAACACGATCCCACGATCTATTCTCAGGAGCTGGTAGAAATTCCTGCCATTGTCTGGGCAAGTAAGGGGGGCAAAAGGAGACAGGCCTGAGATGAATAGTTGCCCTTGGAAAGCTAACTTGCTGCTATGTTACATGAGTTTCTTACAAAGTCTTCAAGGAAGGCAGAAGTAATTGCAGCCAAGAGAAGAGAGGGTTGCATTACTATGGTAGATAGCCTTAAGAGTGGCCCTGGTGTTTTCTCCCTCTTGATATTCACACCCTCTGTAATCTTCTCTCCTTGTGTGGGAGTGGATATAGTAGGAGCTTACAATAAAATAGTGGAAAAGTAATGGAATGTTACTTATCTATTTTGAGATTAGGATACAAAGAGATTATGACTTCTGTCTTGGGGATCTTTTCTCATTTCTGCTCACTTGCTCTGAGGGAAGCCTGCGGCTAGGCTGTGAGCTGCTGTTGGAAAGACCCACATGACCTGAAGTCCATCTCTGGCCAACAGCCAGGGAGAAGAACCTGGGGCTTTCCAACAGTTGTGTGAGGGGACCTGGAAGTGGATCCTTTACCACTGAGGACTTGAGATGACTAGAGCCCTAGCTTCAAGTGGATAGCAGCCTGAGGGAGACCCACAACTTGGCTGACCCTCAAAAGCTATGAGATAACCAACGTTAGTTATTTTAAGTCACTGGGTTTGGGGATGATTTGTATGCCATCATTGACAACAAATGCAGCTGCTAAAGGAGAGTTAGTAGGTTGGGGGAGTTCAGAGTCATCTAAATCCTTCCAGTGATCCTATTCTAGTACTTAAGCCTAAGTCCTTCCAATTAATATCCTGTCTTTCACGTAAAGAGCCTGATGAGTCCCTGAATTACACTGCATTTGTAATTCTCTACTCCTCAGGATCATATTCTAATAGATTTTCAGGTATGTGACACTTGTGGTTTAAAGACAGAAGAGATTTGTTTAGACCAGGCAGAGGCGATTCCTGTTTCTCTGACCATGTTTTAAAATGAAAATTGAAAAAAAATTAAAAAATTCAATGAGAATTAAAAATCTTTTTCTGAGCCCTTCATGGGTTGTCTTACCCCCTTTATCTGTCAAGCAATCTGGTAAAATTATGCCTGCCTTCGGCACTTCATTTTAAGAAACCATAGGTGACGACTTAAGCAATCATTTTGCTATTGCATGAAAAATAAATGTCCCATTTTTTATATTCTCCAGATAATCCCTGATTTCAGTGCTGTCAGATCAGATTGTCAATTACACATTTCTGCCCCAGAGACTCTATTCCCTGGAGCGGCTTGGGTATCTGCCTCAGGCCCAGTTTAGTGCAGGCATTTTAAATTCCAATCCAGGTGTTTTAAGCAGAAAGAAATAGAACACAGGAAATAAACTTCTCGGAAGGGCTGATGTAATAGAAGTCAGGAGGCGCTAATGGAACAATTATTTCAAAATTACAATAGCACATTGACCTTTCTGCTTCTAGGTTCCGGTAATGACCCCAATGCCCTTCAGGCCTAGAGAGGCAACTGTCACTGTCGCTAGCTACAGATACAGTTTATGCCTTTTTAATAGTGTCTTTATTAAAACCTTGCTCAGGTTTTCCCAGTTTGAGTGTGTGAGCTATTTCCTACTGGTTTGAAATGTAATCTTTTTGTTATCCTAGTCTGCCAACTTTTCTTCAATATTATAAATGCTTTATTTTATTTTAAAGATTTTTATTTATTTATTTGACAGACAGAGATCACAAGTAGGCAGAGAGGCAGGAAGAGAGACAGGGGAGGAAGTAGGCTCCCTGCTGAGCAGAGAATCTGATGTGGGGCTCAATCCCAGGACCCTGGGATCATGACCTGAGCTGAAGGCAGAGGCTTTAACTCACTGAGCCACCCAGGCGCCCCTAAATGCTTTATTTATTTATTTTTTTTAAGATTTTATTTGTTTATTTCACTGAGAGAGAGAAAGAGCACAAGCAGGGGTAACGGCAGGCAGAGAGAGAAGAGAAGAAGGCTCCCTGCTGATCCGGGAGCCCTAGGACCCTGGGATCATGACCTGAGCCACCCAGGCGCTCCATTATAAATGCTTTAAAAAGTAACTGTAAAATCAAAACCATTGCTTACAAATATTTATTCTAGGACCTAACACAAAAGTGTGACTATTCTTTCTGGAGGTAAAATACATTTACTCAGGAACATTGGCCACATGCATGGTTCCCCAAACAACTCTGGGGGGCACATTCATGTCAACCACCATCTCCGAGGTAGACCCTAAAGTTGGGCAGTGAGTATCCAGCACGACTGCATGTGGAGACCCTCTCCCTGTCAGGGAAATGTCTCTACCATTCCAACAATATGGACGTGATCCTCTCAGGCAGATTCAGGTTAAAAAAAAAGTCCCAGCTCACTGAGGCTGCTGATTGGCCAGAGAATTTTGGACTTGGTCTCAGGTTTGATTGTCTCCTTGCCACTAACCAGTAAGAGATTTTTATCTTTTTAGTTCCGTGTCTTCCAGGTAGTCTGTCCTCACAATACACATGTCCTAGATTCACATCAAACATCATCTTAATTCTGTCTGATTTGATTGAATTAAACTAATCTATTTACAGTCTGCTTCTTCTCAGTCTCTCGGTCTGGCAGACCACAGCCTGAAAGCTATCTAGGCGTCCTCGGGTTGAATCCCAGATCTTTCTCTGTCTGTGGTGACATAAAAAGAGGTGGGCAGAGGTCCGCCATAGAGAAATGAGACTTTGAAAGGAGTAGGTGTGTGTTTCCACAAGGAAAGCTATATTTTACTTTTTTTCAGTTTTATTTAGGAGTTATTGATAAATAACATTATAAGATATTTAAAGCGTACATCACGGTAATTTGAATGTATCATGAAAGGATCCTCCCATCTATTTAACTAACACATCCATCACCTCACATATTTTATTTTATTTTTTTAGTGACAAATTTCTATTCTCTTCTTAGCGAATTATATAACACCATGTTATCCACTATAATCACCATGTTATACATAAGCTCCTCGGAACTTACCCTTTTATCAGCCTCCCACTGTCACCCCATTTCCCAGTTCCTGGCACAACTTTTCTGCTCTCTGCCTCTAAGAGTTCTACTTTTCTTTTTAAAAAATTTTTAGGATTTTTTGTTTATTTGAGAGAGGGAGTGTGCACACAAGTGGGGGAGGGGTAGAGGGGGAGGGAGAGCGAGAATTCCAGGTGGACTCCCGGCTGAGCATAGGGCTGGAGGTGGGGCTCCATCTCTCAAGCCTGAGATCGCAACCTGAGCTGAAACCAGGAGTTGGACACAACCGATCCCTTGAGCCACCTAGATACCCCACTTTTTTTCTTTTAATTCCATCTATAAGTGATCCAAGGGGTATTTGTCTTTCTCTGTCTGGCTTAGTTCACTTAACTAAGGGTATTAGTGCAAGACCCATTCATGTTGTCACAAACATCCTTCCTCATGGCTGAATAATATTCCATTGTGTGTATGTATACACACCATATCTTTATCCATTTGTTCATCGATAGGCACTTATGTTGTTTCCATATGTTGGCTATTGTAAATAATGCTACCATGGACATGAGAGCATGGAGAGCTCTTCAGAATTCTATTTTCATTTCCTTGGGATAAATACCCAGAAGTGAGATTGCTGCATCATATGGTAGTTCTATTTTTAATTTTTTGAGGAACATCCCTTCTGTTTTCTACCAATTTACGTACACACCAACAGTGCAGAAGGATTCCCTTTTCTTCATATCCTTACCATAAGATTTTTAAAGAGGAGGCAGTCTTGAAGTGTTTTAAAAATATCTCTCTAGCTGAGTTACAAAAATCAGTTGGAGAGGTCATGTGGGAATGCCTGGGGAGGAGTTAAAAGCCTCTTTCTCAGGTCCATATGGAGATGGAATGGCTTGGATTAGTGACAGTGGGACACAGGGACAAGTAGATGCATTGGAGAAGGATTTTGGAAATAAAGTTTATGGGATTTGGTAGTGGCTGGATGTAGGGAGTAAGGAAAAGGTAGATACAAAAAAGGATCCTGGAGATAGCTGGTGCCTTGTGGTGATGTTTACGGAGACACAGGGCACATTGGTAGTGGGGATGGTAAGGCATAGCGGCGGAGACTAGGGAGCATGGAAAGACAAGTGCAGTTTGCTGTGTCTGTAAGAAAATCCCCTTCAAGGGCTGATGTTGAACAAAAATTAGATATATGGTTTGAGAGGTTGCTAACGGTCACTGGAGCAGATATGAAGTTCTTTTTTTTTTAACGGCAAAATTAAAATTTCTATTGAATTCCAAAGGAGGGATAATGAAAGTACATTTTTAGTTCATTCTGTGTAAGTTAACAGAAAACCAACTAGAAAAGAAAATTAATGGTAAAGATATTTATGTTTCTGTTTAAAATCTACTGTGACTTTTTTTTCACACTTCACAGCACTCACCAAAGCACATACCCTCCCCAATGTCCATAATCCCACACCCTTCTCCCAACCCCCTCCCCCCAGCAACCCTCTGTTTTGTGAGATTAAGAGTCACTTATGGTTTGTCTCCCTCCCAATTCCATCTTGTTTCATTGATTCTTTTTCTACCCACTTAAGCCCCTATGTTGCATCACCACTTCCTCATATCAGGGAGATCATATGATAGTTGTCTTTCTCTGCTTGACTTATTTCGCTAAGCATGATACTCTCTAGTTCCATCCATGTTGTCGCAAATGGCAAGATTTCATTTCTTTTAACGGCTGCATAGTATTCCATTGTGTATATATACCACATCTTCTTGATCCATTCATCTGTTGATGGACATCTAGGTTCTTTCCATAGTTTGGCTATTGTGGACATTGCTGCTATAAACATTCAGGTGCACGTGCCCCTTTGGATCACTACGTTGGTATCATTAGGGTAAATACCCAGTAGTGCAATTGCTGGTTCATAGGGCAGTTCTATTTTCAACATTTTGAGGAACCTCCATGCTGTTTTCCAGAGTGGCTGCACCAGCTTGCATTTTCCCACCAACAGTGTAGGAGGGTTCCCCTTTCTCTGCATCCTTGCCAGCATCTGTCATTTCCTGACTTGTTGATTTTAGCCATTCTGACTGGTGTGAGGTGATATCTCATTGTGGTTTTGATTTGTATTTCCCTGATGCCGAGTGATATGGAGCACTTTTTCATGTGTCTGTTGGCCATCTGTATGTCTTCTTTGCAGAAATGTCTGTTCATGTCCTCTGCCCATTTCTTTTTTGGATTATTTGTTCTTTGGGTGTTGAGTTTGCTAAGTTCTTTATAGATTTTGGACACTAGTCCTTTATCTGATATGTCGCTTGCAAATATCTTCTCCCATTCTGTCAGTTATCTTTTGATTTTGTTAACTGTTTCCTTTGCTGTGCAAAAGCTTTTGATCTTGATGAAATTCCAATAGTTCATTTTTGCCCTTGCTTCCCTTGCCTTTGGCGATGTTCCTAGGAAGATGTTGCTGTGGCTGAGGTCGAAGAGGTTGCTGCCTGTGTTCTCCTCAAGGATTTGGATGGATTCCTTTCTCACATTGAGGTCCTCCATCCATATTGAGTCTATTTTTGTGTGTGGTGTAAGGAAATGGTCCAATTTCATTTTTCTGCATGTGGCTGTCCAATTTTCCCAACACCATTTATTGAAGGGGCTGTCTTTTTTCCACTGGACATTCTTTCCTTCTTTGTCGAAGATTAGTTGACCATAGAGTTGAGGGTCTATTTCTGGGCTCTCTATTCTGTTCCATTGATCTATGTGTCTGTTTTTGTGCCAGTACCATGCTGTCTTGATGATGACAGCTTTGTAATAGAGCTTGAAGTCTGGAATTGTGATGCCACCAACTTTGGCTTTCTTTTTCAATATCCCTTTGGCTATTCGAGGTCTTTTCTGGTTCCATATAAATTTTAGAATTATTTGTTCCATTTCTTTGAAAAAGATGGATGGTACTTTGATAGGAATTGCATTAAATGTGTAGATTGCTTTAGGTAGCATAGACAGCGTCACAATATTTATTCTTCCAATCCAGGAGCATGGAACATTTTTCCATTCCTTTGTGTCTTCCTCAGTTTCTTTCATGAGTACTTTATAGTTTTTTGAGTATAGATTCTGTGCCTCTTTGGTTAGGTTTATTCCTAGGTATCTTATGGTTTTGGGTGCAATTGTAAATGGGATTGACTCCTTAATTTCTCTTTTTTCTGTCTTGTTGTTGGTATAGAGAAATGCAACTGATTTCTGTGCATTGATTTTATATCCTGACACTTTACTAAATTCCTGTACAAGTTCTAGAAGTTTTGGAGTGGAGTCTTTTGGGTTTTCCACATATAGTGTCATATCATCTGCGAAGAGTGATAATTTGACTTCTCCTTTGCCGATTTGGATGCCGTTAATTTCCTTTTGTTGCCTGATTGCTGAGGCTAGGGCTTCTAGTACTATGTTGAATAGCAGTGGTGATAATGGACATCCCTGCCATGTTCCTGACCTTAGCGGAAAAGCTTTCAGTTTTTCTCCATTGAGAATGATATTTGCGGTGGGTTTTTCATAGATGGTTTTGATGATATTGAGGTATGTGCCCTCTATCCCTACACTTTGAGGAGTTTTGATCAGGAAGGGATGCTGTACTTTGTCAAATGCTTTTTCAGCATCAGAATCATATGGTTCTTGTTCTTTCTTTTATTGATGTGTTGTATCACATTGACTGATTTGCAGATGTTGAACCAACCTTGCAGCCCTGGAATAAATCCCACTTGGTCATGGTGAATAATCCTTTTAATGTACTGATGAATCCTATTGACTAGTATTTTGGTGAGAATTTTTGCATCTGTGTTCATCAAGGATATTGGTCTATAGCTCTCTTTTTTGATGGGATCCTTGTCTGGTTTTGGGATCAAGGTGATGCTGGCCTCATAAAATGAGTTTGGAAGTTTTCCTTCCATTTCTATTTTTTGGAACAGTTTCAGGAGAATAGGAATTAGTTCTTCTTTAAATGTTTGGTAGAATTCCCCCGGGAAGCCGTCTGGCCCCGGGCTTTTGTTTGTTTGGAGATTTTTAATGACTTTCAATCTCCTTACTGGTTATGGGTCTGTTCAGGCTTTCTACTTCTTCCTGGTTCAGTTGTGGTAGTTTATATGTTTCTAGGAATGCATCCATTTCTTCCAGATTGTCAAATTTGTTGGCGTAGAGTTGCTCATAGTATGTTCTTATAATAGTTTGTATTTCTTTGGTGTTAGTTGTGATTTCTCCTCTTTCATTCATGATTTTATTTATTTGGGTCCTTTCTCTTTTCTTTTTGATAAGTTGGGCCAGCGGTTTATCAATTTTATTAATTCTTTCAAAGAACCAGCTCCTAGTTTCGTTGATTTGTTCTATTGTTTTTTTGGTTTCTATTTCATTGATTTCTGCTCTGATCTTTATGATTTCTCTTCTCCTGCTAGGCTTAGGGTTTCTTTCTTGTTCTTTCTCCAGCTCCTTTAGGTGTAGGGTTAGGTTGTGTACCTGAGACCTTTCTTGTTTCTTGAGAAAGGCTTGTACCGCTATATATTTTCCTCTCAGGACTGCCTTTGTTGTGTCCCACAGATTTTGAACCGTTGTATTTTCATTATCATTTGTTTCCATGATTTTTTTCAATTCTTCTTTAATTTCCCGGTTGACCCATTCATTCTTTAGAAGGATACTGTTTAGTCTCCATGTATTTGGGTTCTTTCCAAACTTCCTTTTGTGGTTGAGTTCTAGCTTTAGAGCATTGTGGTCTGAAAATATGCAGGGAATGATCCCAATCTTTTGATACCGGTTGAGTCCTGATTTAGGACCGAGGATGTGATCTATTCTGGAGAATGTTCCATGTGCACTAGAGAAGAATGTGTATTCTGTTGCTTTGGGATGAAATATTCTGAATATATCTGTGATGTCCATCTGGTCCAGTGTGTCATTTAAGGCCTTTATATCCTTGCTGATCTTTTGCTTGGATGACCTGTCCATTTCAGTGAGGGGAGTGTTAAAGTCCCCTACTATTATTGTATTATTGTTGATGTGTTTCTTTGATTTTGTTATTAATTGGTTTATATAGTTGGCTGCTCCCACATTGGGGGCATAGATATTTAAAATTGTTAAATCTTCTTGTTGGACAGACCCTTTGAGTATGATATAGTGTCCTTCCTCATCTCTTATTATAGTCTTTGGCTTAAAATCTAATTGATCTGATATAAGGATTGCCACTCCTGCTTTCTTCTGATGTCCATTAGCATGGTAAATTCTTTTCCACCCCCTCACTTTAAATCTGGAGGTGTCTTCGGCCTTAAAATGAGTTTCTTGGAGGCAACATATAGATGGGTTTTGTTTTTTTATCCATTCTGATACCCTGTGTCTTTTGACAGGGGCATTTAGCCCATTAACATTCAGGGTAACTATTGAGAGATATGAATTTAGTGCCATTGTATTGCCTGTAAGGTGACTGTTACTTTATATGGTCTCTGTTCCTTTCTGATCTACCACTTGTAGGCTCTCTCTTTGCTTAGAGGACCCCTCTCAATGTTTCCTGTAGAGCTGGTTTGGTGTTTTCAAATTCTTTCAGTTTTTGTTTGTCCTCGAAGCTTTTAATCTCTCCTTCTATTTTCAATGATAGCCTAGCTGGATATAGTATTCTTGGCTGCATGTTTTTCTCGTTTAGTGCTCTGAAAATATCATGCCAGCTCTTTCTGGCCTGCCAGGTCTCTGTGGATAAGTCAGCTGCCAATCTAATATTTTTACCATTGTATGTTACAGACTTCTTTTCCCGGGCTGCTTTCAGGATTTTCTCTTTGTCACTGAGACTTGTAAATTTTACTATTAGGTGACGGGTGTGGGCCTATTCTTATTGGTTTTGAGGGGTGTTCTCTGAACCTCCTGAATTTTGATGCTAGTTCCCTTTGCTATATTGGGGAAATTCTCCCCAATAATTCTCTCCAGTATACCTTCTGCTCCCCTCTCTCTTTCTTCTTCTTCTGGAATCCCAATTATTCTAATGTTGTTTCGTCTTATGGTGTCACTTATCTCTTGAATTCTCCCATCATGGTCCAGTAGCTGTTTGTCCCTCTTTTGCTCAGCTTCTTTATTCTCTGTCATTTGGTCTTCTATATCACTAATTCTTTCTTCTGCCTCATTTATCCTAGCAGTCAGAGCCTCCATTTTTGATTGCACCTCATTAATAGCTTTTTTGATTTCAACTTGGTTAGATTTTAGTTCTTTTATTTCTCCAGAAAGGGCTTTTATATCTCCCGAGAGGGTTTCTCTAATATCTTCCATGCCTTTTTCGAGCCCGGCTAGAACCTTGAGAATTGTCATTCTGAACTCTAGATCTGACATATTACCAATGTCTGTATTGATTAGGTCCCTAGCCTTCAGTACTGCGTCTTGTTCTTTTTTTTGTGTTAAATTTTTCCGTCTTGTCATTTTGTCCAGGTAAGAGTATATGAATGAGCAAGTAAAATACTAAAAGGGTGGCAACAACCCCAGGAAAATATGCTTTAACCAAATCAGAAGAGATCCCAAATCGTGAGGGGGGAGAAAGGGGATAAAAAGAGGTTCAAAAAGGAAGAAAGAAAAAAAAAAGAAAAGGAAGATTTAAAAAAAAGAAAATGAATAAAGAAAAATATAAAAAAGAAAAAATATATGTATTAGATAAACTAGTTAAAAAACGTTAAAAAAGAAAAGGGTAAAAGTTAAAAAAATAATTTTACCAGAAGGCGAGAAAAAAAAAAACAAAAAATGAAAAAGAAAAAAATTAAATTAACTGCAAGACTAAAAAAATTTGCAGGGAGAAAGCCATGAGTTCCGAGCTTTGCTACTCCTTGGAGGTGAACTTGGTCTTGGCTGGATTTCTTGTTGGATCTTCTGGGGGAGGGGCCTGGTGTAGTGATTCTCAAGTGTCTTTGCCCCAGGCGGAATTGCACCACCCTTACCAGGGGCCGGGCTGAGTAATCCCTCGGGTTTGCTTTCAGGAGCTTTTGTTCCCTGAGCGCTTTCCGTAGAGTTCCAGAGGACGGGAATACAAATGGCGGCCTCCTGGTCTCCGGCCAGGAGGAGCCGAGAGCCCGGGGCCCCACTCCTCAGTGCGCCCTCAGAGAACAGTGCCCAGTTACTCCCGTCTGCCTGACCTCTGGCTGCGCTCTGAGCTCACCGAGCCTGCGGCTGGTTCAAGGTAACACCGAGCTGTGAACTAACTGTCCGCTCTGTCTCTGTAGCTGGCTTTCCTGTTCCAATACCCGCAAGCTCTGAGACACTCAGACACACCCGATCCTTCTGTGACCCTGCAGGACCTGAGGCCACGCTGACCCTGCGTGGGCTTCGCCCGGTTTAGCCTCTGGAGCGATGTCCCTCAGTGGAACAGACTTTTAAAAGTCCTGATTTTGTGCTCCGTTGCTCCGCCGCTTGCCGGGAGCCGGCCCCTCCCCCCGGGGTCTATCTTCCTGTCGCTTTGGATTTACGTCTCCGCCAGTCCTACCTTTCAGAAAGTGGTTGTTTTTCTGTTTCCAGAATTGCTGTTCTTCTTCCCTTCCATCTGCTGATGGATTTGCAGGTGTTTGTAATCTTTAGATAAGCTATCTAGCTGATCTCCTGCTAGCTGAAGTAGTCTCAGCCTGCTACTTCTCCACCATCTTGACTCCTCCTCCAGATGTGAAGTTCTTAATTTTTTTTTAATGCAGTCTTTAGTGAATGAGGGACGTAGAAGAAGAGAAGGTAAAACAAAGGTAGAAAGATCATTTGTCTATCCATGTTACAGTCGTTAAAAGCATATTTACTCAGGCTTTGCTTGCATCAGATACTCTAGATGCCGAGTAAAGTGGTGGACCAGACCCAGTCCCTACACTCAAGTTTCTGCTCTCAGTGGAAATAAATTCAGGATGTTGAGATTAAATGGCCAATGTCACCTTCAAAGAGAAATAAACAGATCAAATTTAGTTTTATTTTATCTTTTAAGATAAGCCACATTTATTTTGCTTCTTTTGTTATTTTGTTGAACTTTTTCTAAGTGCTCTATTGGCTAAAAGTTCTGAAGTTTGTTAGTTAATTTCCATAAGATATTTATATTTGGTATCCAGAAATGCTGATTGATAGAATATTTTCCTTTTACATATTCTTTCTTGAGCTTTTTTAACATCAAAAGATCACAAGGAGAAGCTTTTTTTGGTATGTGTGTAAAATAACTTTATAACCCCAAATAGGCTACTGAAATATACTTCATAGAGCAGTTTATAAATATAATTTAAAAATATTCAATAAAACTCTCTCCCAAAATTTGGATACATAAAGCTAAATTCTATGGGAAAATATGCCTTCCTTAAAAATCTATTTAGGTTAAAAACCTATCCAGCTTTAGTTGAACCAAAATAAATGAATCCATGATCCCATCTCTATATCTCAGGTCAACTTTGAGTCTTTCAGTGTGATGATGCTATGTTGTTGACTGTTGCAGATAATATTAATTGTTGGCTATTAAATTGTTAATAACAGTTGGATGGGGAGGGATTCATCCTGCTCAGGCAAATCAAAATGCTAAGTAAATATGTATTGAGTGCTCAGGTGTACTAGGCCTTGGGATAAGGGCTCAGGCTACAAAGATAAAAAGACTTAAAAGCTCTTAATTCAGAGAGAATTTCTTTCCTTGGTATCGGTTCAGCAAATATACATAGGTTCTCCTGTGTTATCTGGTGCACACGGCTGGGAACACCAGTATCTACCCATTCCTACTTGGTTTGGAAACATTGCTTTCCTTCTCATGTCTGCACAGTTCTGAGAAGTGAAGTGTCAAATTCACAAACTTCCTAATATTTTGGATAACTGATGTTTCATCACTGTATCAGTTTTCACTCAAGAAAATGGAAGTTGTTCTTTGTCTTTTAATACAGAGAGTTTGAGGGTTCACACCTGTTAAATGGGAGAGGGAAGGGCTGGGCAAGAGGTCAGGTTCCAGTGACTTCAGCCAACAACACTGAAGTGGGCAGTCCTCAAGAGCAGGAAGGACAGTGCTGTGGGCCTCCCATCTGCCATCTGCCCAGCATGTACCTACAACTTCCCCTGGGGAGCAGCGACCTCTCCTCCCCTCTGAAATCTCGGTAAGTGCCCCATCCCAGTTCTCCTGGCCCCATTCTTTCAGGCTTGAAAAGGCCACTGTGAATTCAACTTTCAGTGTCACCCAGCCAATGATAGGATCACATTTTGGGTTTGATTTTAAGATATTTCAACCCTACAGCTACTAGAAATAAAAGGTTCTTTCAGGACAGTCTTAAAGACCTTCTGGTTTTCTGACTATAAGATGAGAATTTTGAAGACTTTGTTTCTGTAAGCTGCAGTGTTATGTATCCAGTCAGCTCCATGGTCTTTGCCATCAAACTTTTTACTAGAACATTCTATTACAGCAGTTATATATATATATATATATATATATATATAGAGAGAGAGAGAGAGAGAGAGAGAGAGAGAGCGCCTGAATTTTCTTCTTTGAGGTTCTGTTTTCATGACACTGCTGCTATATGAAATGTTCTCAGAGCCAGAGTTTGGTCATTAAAGCAGAAGTCACTCTGTATATTTCAAGCTTGAAGGGTTTTAATTCAGGGCATTAAGAACTTGCAAACCATGGGAAAGGCTGGGGATCTGAATCAGAGAAGCCATATCTGAGAGTCTTGGCCTGAAACTGTGGGTGGAGCTCACTCCGAAGCTAGTGTGCATCCTGTCAGCTAACTCTCCGTGGGAGAGGTTGCCAAACTATGGCCCTTGGGAAAAATCTGGCCTGCTGCCTGTTTTTGTACAGTGTGTGAACCAAGAATGGATTCACACTTTCAAGTGGCTGACAGAAACAAAAGCAGCATAGTATTTTGTGACATGATTACATGGAATTCAAATTTCAGTATCCACAAAAGTTTATTGGAACATAGCTATACTCACTGGCTTATATATTGTTTATAGCTGTCTTACATTACAGTGGCAGACTGCAGCTGTGACAGAGACTGTCTGACCTGCAGAATATTTGCTCTCTTGCCCTCCACAGAAGGATTTTGCGGATCCTTGGTTTGTGTACCTGACTGTAACTACTTAGGTCAAATAATGGCTCCTCTTTCTTCCCTGCCTCCCAAGTCTCACTGGCAAATCCTCAAAATACAGGGAAAGTAATTTTGGGAAGTGGCATCTTAGGTTCTCTTCTGTATCTCAGAGAAGCAGTAGTTCAGGGTTGACAACAAACAACTTCTCCAAGCCCAGTTTTCCCCCACAGATTCTTAGTAGGATTATAGTCAGGATTATGTGAGAATTTGCAAAAAATGCTTAAGTCAGATCAGTGGTCAAAACGTGATAGGTATAAAAACAAAATGAAAAAAAATTTTCATTTACTCAATAAGTTCATTCAAAGCCTATTATAATTATACTGATGTAAGTGGAAGAAAAATTTGCTATTCTATTAGCAATACACTAATATACCAGGGAAATACACCATCACCAGGGGAAATTTTTTTTTTTTCTTTTAAGATTTTATTTATTTATTTGACAGACAGGGATCACAAGCAGTCTTAGAGAGAGAGAGAGAGAGAGAGGAGGAAGCAGGCTCCCCACCAAGCAGAGAGCCTGATGTGGGGCTCAATCCCAGGACCCTGGGATCATGACCCAAGCTGAACGCACTGACCCACTTAAACACCCAGGCACCCTGGGAAAAATTTTTATCAAGAAGAGTTGTTACTTTGTTTTGGAAAATGCCCTAAGACCCCTTTGATAGTGAAGTTAGACTATCCAAGGTGTATTCTGCAAAGAAACTGAATAACTGTGGGGCTTCTGTGTGGCTTGGTTGGTTAAATAGCTGACTCTTGGTTTCAGCTCAAGTCATGATCTCAGGATCCTGGGATTTGGGCCCTGAGAGGGTTCTGTGCTCAGCAGGGAATCTGCTCAACATGCTTTCTCCCTCTCCCTTCCTCCCCTTCTCATGCTCTCTGTCCCTCAAATAAATAAATAAATAAATAAATAAATAAAAATCTTTTTTAAAAAAAGGAAATCAATTAATTACTCTGCAGAGTAATGGGATTTTTTCATTTGAAAGATGGCTCCAAGATCATGGCGATCTGTAGCGGTAAGGAGTAAGAGTTAAATGGCTGAAAATGATGAAATGGGAAATCTGTAGAAAAGCAAATTAGAAAAGAGGGAAAACTGTTTCATTTTTTCAAAAGGCAACAGGAGGGGAGAGGAAAAGGGAAGAGGGCTGGAACTAAGGGTAAAAATGAAAAGTTGGAACTACTTCTTGAGAAGCTAGCTGGTGCCAGATTCTTAAAAGCCTTCAATTGCACATAAATGAATTGCCTGAGGTAGAGTGAGTCAACAGCACAGTGGGAACCAGACATCTTTCTAGAAAACCACATTGCCTCTATAAAAAACAGAGTTTTTATCCCAACCACTTTCACTATGAAATGATACCTTGTGATATTAAACAGTATACAACTCTTTTGCTAGCATCTGTAATTCTTGTAAGCTATCCACCCAATACCTGGGGTAATATGTGTTTTAAATAAGTAATTAAATATTTACTTCCCAAATAGAAAACAGTTTACAGTTCAGTTTCAGAGAAAACTTAGGGGAAAATAGCCAGGCTGACAGTATCATTGCAAACATTGTAAGAGAAAACAAATACCGTTACATGCTTGGCTACATTTGGTGTTCTGTCTGAAACAAGGAATGTTTCTCAAACTTATTGTTATTCCTTTGAATTGTTAAATGCCCATGGTCTCATCCAGCTGACATTTTGATATGGTAACAGGGAAATGTCAGATATTCTTGTTTTCTGAAAACCAACAAAGCCTGAATTTTCCAAGTTGTTGAGCTCTAACATGCTCCACTTCAGTGACACTTTGGTTGAGTTGCAGGTCTTGAGCGATAATCCACCCCCAAGGAACACAGCCCATAAAGAAATGGAGAATTTTAGGAAAGTGTTTTCTTTTTCCCATTTTCTGTTTGTGACAATGAGCAGTTCTGGCCCCTGCTAGATGTGCCTGGAACTTCTGCAAGGGCTTGGTTTGTAAGGCTTATATATTAGAAGCGAGTTCTTGTGTTGCAGTAACTAAATTGCCAAGTGAGCCCAGTGAAACAGTTTTTCCTTTTTTCTAACTTGCTTTTTTATGGATTTCTCATTCCATCTTTTTCAGTCACTCAACTCTTACTCCTTGCTGCTACAGATCTCCATGATCTTGGAGCCATCTTTCAAAGCTTTGGTCAATCCTTCCTTGGTATCTTTGTTTGTCTAAGGCTTGGGTATGGAGGTTTAATTATTGATTAGAATTCTTCATCTCTATTAATATCCTACATCCCTGGTTATGGCCTCATGGTGAACCTACTCTACTTCTCTGCTTGAATTTGGGCCTGGCCATGAGATTTGTTTTAGTCAATGGGATGTCAGCAAAAGTGATGCAAGCAGAGGCTTGAAATCTGCATACGTGGTTAGGTTTGCCTTTGGCTACTCATGTCAATGCCATGAGGAGAATGCATGCCAGCTGGCCCCTCTGGACTGGGGAGAATGAATGGGACAGCCCTGGACCCAACCTGCACTTGATCAGAGTGAAGCCCGATCAAACTCAGCTCCCATCGGCTGATGCCAGGTGGCCTGCACATGTGCATGTGACTGCTGTTTTAAGCCCCTGAGTTTATGGTGTTTTATTTCTCTGCATTGTGCTAAGCTCTGGCTGCTACCATCGGCAATGTCAGGATGTATAGGAGAGGAGGCAAGAGACGATATCAAGAAAGGACAGACTATCTGCAACACCTGCTCTCTCCCTTCCATTGGCAGAATGTTTTTATCATTAAGTCAGGCAGCGGCTGACTGGTGATTGAACACAGCATTCCACCAATGGTCTAACCACTTATTACTTTGGACTAAAATTTTCTAATCTGGAAAGTGAAGAGAATAGGGAGTATCTCTTCAGACTCATGGGGGCATATAAACAATGTGAAGCTCCCGGGTTCATCACCATCCTACTCCTCCCTAGCGGCTGTAGCAGCAACAGAAGCAAGAGCAACACAGAAGTCATCTTTGATGGTGTCCTACCTTCCAGCTCTGCCAGCTCTGCCTACCTTCTCTCTGCCAGAGACCCATCTGCCTTTTTCTCATGGGGTGCTTGTAACTTTGGTGGAAGAATACTGTGATCAGGGAAGTTACTCCTGGAATAGTTGTTTGAGATTGTCTCTGAAATTTAAGATTAGTTTTCTTTTATCTTAGTCCTAGCCTATGTTTCTATTGGCCTTGAGGTTAGGTAAAAAAGAAAGATAGGAGAAGCTCTGGCAAGGATCCTCCTTATCCACAGGGGAGAGATTTGGAATCACATATCCCAGACTAATGAAGGTCTGGTGGGTGGTGAACAAAGTGTGAGAAAATTAATAAAGACAGTGTTGTGTAGTGAGAGAAGGATTTAGATCTGTGTTCACTGACTCTCTGGGAAATAAGTGGCAATCATATAATCATACTGTTTAATATGTAATACTATTAATAATACTATAATAACAAAATAATATTACATTATTATATTGAATATGTAATATAAAGTATATATTATATAATGTAAAATAATGAAATAATACTATTAATACTATAATACTATTAATATAATACTGATATAATCATAAAACCATACTGTTTATCTTTAAAAGTATAGGGAAACATTATCTTTCCTTGTTTCCTCAATATTAGTAGTGGTAAAAAGTCATGAAAAAGCTCCTCCAGAGTTGAGGGGCTGAGGGAGTATGTGGTTTCTGTGGTGAGTGCAAAGCACACTGCCCAGGACTGGGGCTTTTCCTGGAATAGGTAATATCTGCATGGTAGGAGGTAGGACTCCTTTTCTCTACTTCTCTTCTACCCTCCTTTTTCACCAAGGTGCTTGGCCCAGACCTTCAGAGCACTCACCAAGGAATTAGAATATGAGAGATTGTAGTTATTTCTTTTGACACTGTTTCACTTGGGAAAGAATTTGGTTTCTAAACTACAAACTTAGAGGCTTCTTACTTATCTTTACCACAATTCTTTGAAAATGGGGAGCTGTCAAGTACTTAGAGGGAGTTTGGCTTGGAAAGGCCAAGAAAAAGCTGCAGGCTGTCCTTCTATTAAGGGAAAATCTTCCCTCTTGTATAAAGCTATATTCACCAGGAGTTGGGTTCAGACATGTGAGGTCTGTCTAGAAAAATATTTTTCTTTCTCTCTTTCTTTTTTTTTTTTTTTTTTTTGAGGAACTGAAAAACACCCTAGGAGTGAATTTACCCCTTAGTACCTCTAGCTTGGCCTAGAAAGGCAGAAGTGAATGGTATTTCCAAACACTTTGTTTTTCCTCAGCTCGTCCTTAGCCCAATCCTTACAGACTGAGTGGGATACAGTGATGATATTATGTCACCAGTAAAATCTGAAAGAGCTATTTTATAAAAAGTCTGCCAGACCCTAGGGGACCAGAATCAATGTCTTGGTACTTCATATCATTTTCCCAAATCAGCTTTAGCACTGAAGGGGTTCCCCTGTGACACTGGTGGGGGATAGTGCCTAGAGGCTCTGGCAGCCATAGCTGGTGGGAGACTGTGGTACCTGGAGGACACTAGGAGGTTAGGGGATATGTTGTCAGGGGGTTACAGCAGGGGGAGAAACTGGGCAATTTCAGGGCAGCCAAGTGGCCAGTTGCATTCCATTTGTCTGTGGCAGGATGGATTCTTTGAGAGGCTGGAGTCCCCCATGGGGATACAGGAAAAGAGCAAGTAAAAATTTAATACATTCGAGAGCCACGCACTTTAGATTATGTCATTTCATCCTCACAACAGCCTTATGAATTGCATTCTAATTTGCCCTATTTTCCAGATAAGACTCTCTTTCTCTCTATTTTTAAAGATTTTATTTATTTACTTGTCAGAGAGAGAGAATCAGTGCACAAGCAGGCGGAG
The DNA here is from genome assembly GCF_022355385.1 of Mustela nigripes. Classification (NCBI taxonomy): domain Eukaryota; kingdom Metazoa; phylum Chordata; class Mammalia; order Carnivora; family Mustelidae; genus Mustela; species Mustela nigripes. The sequence continues at coordinate 97,736,789 of NC_081562.1, forward strand.
GGAGAGGGAGAAGCAGGCTTCCCACCTGAGCAGGGAGCTGGATGTGGGACTCCATCCCAGGACCCTGAAATCATGACCTGAACCAAAGGCGGATGCTTCACCAACTGAGCCACCCAGGTGTCCCCCAGGTAAGACTGTTGAGGAAGATGTAATTTCAGTACATTGTCCAAGGTCACTTGGCCAGCAAGTGAAGAATGGTTTGAAACTCCAGCATTCAGACTCTAGAGCCCTTGCTTTTCAAGTCATCCTCTCAGCTGTGCCCTCGTAGTTGTGAGGACTGGAAGAACTCAGGGCAATACTCTGTTAACACCGTCTGCTTGCTCTGATACAGCTTCCAAGACTGGAAGTCTCCAGTTTCACATTAGAGCTCTGAGGTGGAATCAAGAATGCTTCCAGCAAAATGCACACGTTTTAGCAGTAACTACCACTGCACACATGTTTTAGCAGTAACTACCACCGACAGTGGTATTATAATTATATAACATATAATTATAAATATCCAGTGGTGTTTATCCTACTTTTATAAGGTAGTGCCATCTACCTTAAGAAGGTTGAAACAGAAATATGACCTATTAAACTTAATTTATATATTCTCTTTCTTCTGAAGAATTAAAAATTGCTTCATAGATTTCTCATCATCACATATTGTTTTGAAATACAGCTATCCCTTCATTTCCATTTTTAGTCAGTAAACATTTTTGAATGCCCATGTTATGTTGAGAGTCACTGTGCTAATTAGAAGTCAAAATGTACCATCACTGACACCTGGTACAGGGTATAATTGAAGTACAGTCATCTCTAGGGATGAGGACATGAGTATGTAAGGAGGAAGAAAGTGGTGCTTAAGGATGGAACTCCTTTTTTGAATGCTGCAGGGTGCACAAAGTTAGCCAAGCAAAGGAGAGGTGTGGGAGGCAGTAGTCCATCGAGGCACAACCCATGGAGGCCACTGAAGCAAAGGGGGAGGAGGTGGGGGTGGGGGTTGAGGGATGGGTTGTGGCCGGGCATCAGCCTCTGACTTTTCAGGCCGCTGGGGTGCTGAATGTTGGGGATGGCCTCAGTGGGGGTACGAAGGTTTCTCTCGCTCTGAGGCTTTTCTGCAGCTCTGAAAGGCACCGTTTTCACCTGGTGGCAGGTGGACTCATGGTGTGGGACTCTGTTCCCCAGTTGGAGGGCTGGAGGGACAGGACCCTGGAAAAGGAAGATTGAAAAACCAGGTGAGGGTTAGGACCCAGGCCTAGGGGCATGGCAGGCCCCATCTGCCAGTGCCAGGGAGGGTTCCCCCAGAGGCTGAGGAGCAGGAGGCATTGGCCTCACCTGCACCTGACTCACAGAGGGCTTTCTGGCAGCGTTAGAGCAGCGACAACTTGGGATCCTGGGCCAGGCCCAGGGGGCGGCCCTACAGGCATGCGGTGCATGAAGCGAGTTCGTTGGGGGTTTCCTGGCCAATTCTCACGAGCTTTCTGCCCAAATCAGTATTGATTTGGGCAGAAAGCTCGTGAGAATTGGCGGGTGTTGGGCGGCCCTTTGGACCGCCCTGTCTCCTGTGGCCTAGAGCACTAAACGCACCAAAAGGACATGGCCCACTCGGGGGCCCCAGCACAGGGGAGCTTTCCCAGAGCAGAGTTGAGGGAGGGGTTGTGGCCAGGCGTCAGCCTCCGACTGTTTGGCCCAATGTAGCGCCAAATGTTGAGGAGGCCTCAGTTTCGGTATGAATGTTTCTCTTACTCTGAGGGTTTTACACAGTTCCGAAAGGCACCATAGGGTTAGGGTTAGGGCCTAGGGGCACGACAGACCCAATCTGCTGGTGCTGAGGTGGGTTGCCTTATGGGCTGTCGATAATGGGGGGTCAAGCGGCACTTCAAACTCTGGGTTTTGTTGTTGTGTGGGCCATCTGCGGTGAGGGTGGCCTCAGGAATGCATGCAAGTCTATTGTGGTCTGAGGGTTCTGGGCAGCTCTGAACAGAAGAGTTTCCTCCTAAATGGCAGGCAGAGTCCTTAGGTGTGGCCAAGGGGTTCCCAATCTGGAGGGCTTGTTGGCCAGGTCTCTGGGCACAGAAGCCTGAAAACACAAACTAGGGTTTGGGTTAGGGCTTAGGAGTATCCAGGCCCTATCTGCTGGCGTTGAGGCGAGAACCCTGGGGGCTGAGTCAAGCACAGGGGTCAGGAAGCACGTCAGGCTATGAGTTTGTGACTGGGGGGGTCCATTGAGGTTGGGGTGTCCTCAGGGAGGCATTCAAGTTGTTCCATTTCGGATTTCTACATAGCTTTGAATGGCACGGTTTCCTCCTGGGTGGCAGGCGGACTCGTGGGGTATGGCCTAGAGGTCCCAATCTGAAGGGACAGTGCCAGTGTGGCTGTAGACCTGTGGAGGGTTTGGAAGCTGCATTAGGAGTCTGTGGAAGGCCTGGCAGTGCCGATTCACGCCACTGGAGGGCGTGGTGAGCTGTGGTGAGAGAGAGCATGGTCGGGGTGACAATGCTGCTCGCCACCCCTGGAGGCAATGGCGAGCTGCTGTGGGAAACACCAGAAGAGGAGTCTGTGCAGCCTGCTGGCTCTGAGGGCAGTGATGAGGTGCTGGGTGAGAGACCCTGAAACGTGAGGGACTGCAGCTTGTTTTCACAGGACGGAGTGTTGAGCTGAAGACTCTCTGTTTCCCCAGGCTCAAGAGTGGTGATAACAACTGCTGGAGCCAGGCTCCCACTCAGCACTGTGCCCCGTTGCCCCAGGTTTGATGGGAATGTGCTGTCAGGATGGTTCAGGAGGGTCCTCCTGGTGGGGGTCTGGAGCCGGGAGAACCAAACTCGACCCATGGTGCCTTTGGAACCAAGAAGTTGAGTGTTTGTTCAGAAGGGTCTATTTGCTTCCCCAAAAAGGACAAGGGCATTGGCCAGCTTGAGAAGGAAGTGAATGACCACTTCAGAAACAAGCATGTGTCTCTCCTTCACCCAGGAATCGGAGCAGGTGTGTAGGCTTTAGGTGGGAGCTGCCTGCTTATGCCCACCTGACAACCCTTCTTCACTCTGGATCCACGAGACCTGAAGTTTGGAAATCAGCATCTGAGTCCGTCATGCAGCTTGTCCCAGGACGTCAGCATTCAGAGAAAACAACAGGCCCGCATGGGAGGTAAAACTTCTCTTTCACCCCAAACATCCTGGCTTTTCTCTCATCTCCAGTGGAGCCCCAAAATCACACGAACGCAGCTGTCAGCAATGGAGAGTGGGTGCTAGAGTTCCCGAGTTCCCCTGCAGGGAGTACCTGGCAGAAGATCTCATTTTCTCTGTTGATTTCTGGCTCACAAAGGTATTTGGAACATCTCTTTCCTAGGCAATCCCTTGGATTTGAAAGGGAAGATGAGATGGACTCGGTGTGTGTTAGAATGTGTTCCTTCATCTTACAGTGTTTATTCCATAGGTCCTAGGCTGTGGTGGAATGGCCGGCCCCTAGAGTTAGGTGGCTGTTTATGGTCAGATAGAGGCTTGGATGATGGCTTCGCCTTTGTCCAAGGTGATGTATCCTAATGGATTCATCTTTTTTATCAAAAGAGTCCGATGAGGGCAGAGGGAACATTCAAAAGGATTCCAAGGAGCCTTGGACAATTGAAAAGGAAAGCTTGACTTTCCTGTTTCATGCAGTGGACCATCTAGAGAGTTGGACATGTTGGCCTTTCTCTGCAGTTTCATGGGTGGTGAAGTCAGAAGGAGAGTCTTTGGGAATTTCCCTGGATAGAGGCATTCTGATGGCTTCCCAGGGCATGGCATCAGGAATCCTGGGGTAAATTTCTGGGGCTGCTTGCTGGACGCTGGGTAAGTCATGTTATCCCCCAGGTTTTCTGTTTCCTCCTGAGGAAATTGCTGGCAGGGAATGTTCTGCTTCCAGCAGAACCCTCCTGCACTGTTGGTGGGCATGCGAGTTGTAGCAGCCACTCTGGAAAAGCATGGTGGTTCCTCCAAAAGCTAAGAACTGAACAACCCTAGGATCCAGCAGGTGCCCTCCTAGGTATTTCCCTAAAGGGCACAAAAATGCACATTCAGTGGGGTACAAGCACTGTGATATTGACACCAGCATTATCAACCATAGTGAAACGATGGAGGGAGTCCCAATGTCCAATATGTGTGTGTGTGTGTGTGTGTGTGTGTGTGTATGAATGTAATATATAATCTCCCATATATTCTTAATGGAATAGGAGCCAGGTTCAGAAAGAATGAAATATTACCATGTGCAAGGATATGGATGGATCTAGAGTGGATTTAGCTAAGCAAAATCAGTAAGAAAAGACCAATAGCCTATAATTTGACTTCGATGGAATTTCAGAAAGAAAACATGAACATAGTGAGAGGAGAAAGGTCAATGAAGAAAGACTCAAACTTAGAGCACCAACTGAGGGTGGCTAGAGAGCAGGGGTGTGGAGGGGAAGGTTGTAATGGGTGACGGCTATTAGGGAGGGTACTTGTTGTGATGAGCTCTGGGTGTTTTAAGCAGGTGAGGAATCATGAAATCCTACCCCGAAGCAAAGGAATGACACTGCATGGAAACAAATTGGAATTGAAGTCAAGGAAGGAAAGAAGACGATCATGTTCTACTTCATGAAGAGTGAGGTAAAAATGGAGTGATTTTCACTCTCCTGTTCTGTTGATGATCATTTTCAAACACACTGTGGTAGGATACACTAGTTTCTGTTTGCATAAGTAGCCCTCAGAAAGCTGCCAGGAAAGATTCAGAAGTCAGAGCATGTCCATGGTCCACTGGTATGTCCTTCCAGTTTGCCCAGGTACAAAGGTAAGTGGAGAGAAACAGGTCAGAAGAGAAAAGGTGTTAAGCATTCAGGAGGTAGCCTTCCCCCTTTCTCATGAAAGCCTTGGGCCAGTGTAAATTGAGAAGAAGGAGAGGGGATCCCAGAATTTTTGCGGCAGGCAGGGGTTTTCTGGGTCTGCCTAGAGCTGACAGGGGTCCCTGAGGAGAGCTGAGGTAGGGGTGTGGCAGGCCCAAACTGCCAGTGCGGAGGTGGGTTCCCTGAGGAGCTGAGTTGAGGATGGGGGTCAGGTGGCACATTAGGCTCTGGGGGGCTACAGAACGTGGGGGAGTACTCATGGGGATATGCAGATTTCTCTGTGTCTGATGGCTCAGTGCAGCTCTGAATGGACTGGTTTCCTGTGGGGTGGCAGGTGGATTCCTATGTTGTGACTCTAGGGTTCCCAAGCCAGAGGGCTTGTGAGCCAGGCTGCTGTAGAACAGAGCCAAAAAACACAACTTAGGGCTGGGTTATGGCCTTGGGGAATGGCAGCTCTGATCTGCTGGCCCTGATGGGGGCTCCTCTTGGGGTTGAGTTGAGGGAACAGAAGTGTGGCAGAAACAGGGTTTCTGGCCAGGGGGAATGCTGATGGTGGGAGTGGTTTAGAAGGGTGTGCAGCTTTCTTCCTCTCTAAAATTGATACCAATTTGGGCAGAAAGCTCCTGAGAATTGGCTGGCATTGGGCGGCCCCTCCACTGACCTAAACCCGTGGCCCAGTGGGCTTTCTCACTTGGGGCATGTCGCGGCCATCCAGAAGATGCACTGAGACAACACAGCTCAACCGCGGGCCCTGGCATGGGGGAGCATTCCCCGTAGCAGAGATGACAGAAGGGTTGTGGCCAAGCAATCACCTCTGACTTTTTGGCCCGCTGAGGCGCTGAAGGTTTGGGATGGCCTCAGTGGGGGCACGAAGGTTTCTCTCAATCTGAGGCTCTTCCGCAGCTCTGAAAGGCACCATTTCTGCCTGGGTGGCAGGTGGACTTGTGGCGTGGGACTCAGAGATGCCAAGTAGGAGGGGTCGAGGGACAAGACCTGGAAAAGGAAGAATGAAAAACCAGGTGAGGGCGAGGGCCCAGAACTAGGGGCCTGGCAAACCCCATCTGCCAGAGCCAGGGAGAGTACCCCTGGAGGCTGAGGAGCAGGAGGCATTGGCCTCACCTGTGCAGACTCACGGGGGCTTTCTGGTAGGTCTCCAGCCATGACAACTAGGGATGACTGGGCCAGGCCTAAGGGGCAACACTGCATACATGCAGACCACGAAATGAGTTTGCCGAGGGTTTACTGGCCAATTATCAAGAGGTTTTAGTATCGATTTGGGCAGAACGCTCATGAGAATTGGCCAGTGTTGGGTGGCCCTGCAAACCACCCTGTCGCCCATGGCCGAGGGCCCTTTCTCGCTCAGGGCATGTTGCGGCCACCTGGAAAATGCACCAAGACGACGTGGCCCACCCGGCGCCATAGGGTAGGGGAGCTTTCCTGGAGCAGTGTTGAGGGAGGGGTCTTTTCGGGCCACTGGGGTGCCAAAGGTTAGGGATGGCCTCAGTGAGGGCACAAAGGTTTCTGTTGCTCCAAGGTTTTTCTGCAGCTGCGAAGGGCACCGTTTCCACGGGGGGTGGCAGGGGGACTGGGGGTGCAGGACTCAGGCTTCCCCAGTTGGAGGGCCCGAGGGACAGGACCCTGGAAGTGGAAGGCTGAGAAAGCAGGCCAGGGTTTGGGCCTCGGGGCAGGGCAGGCCCCATCTGCCAGCGACAGGGAAGGCCCCCACCCCCCTGCTGGGACGTTGGAGCCCCAACCACTCAGGATCCTGGGCCAGGCCCAGGGGCAGCCCTGCAGACATGAGATGCCCAAAGTGAGTTCACCGGGCCTTTTCCAGGTGATTCTCATGAGTGTTCTGCCAAAATTGGTCTGGATTTGTGTAGAAAGCTCGTGAGAATTGGCCGGTGTTGGGCAGCCCTCCGGATCGCCCTGTGCCCCATCGCCTAGAGCGCTTTCTCGCTTTGGGCATGTCCTGGCTTCAGAATTTCTGTGCAACAGGGCTGGATATGAATTTGGCTGTGACCTGACGGTGTCTGTCGGGTGCTGTCTACTTATGGACATGATCAGGGGCCAAGCCATGGACTATGGCTTATCTTTCCGTGTCTGTTTAGAGAGGGCGAGAGCTCAGAATTGTTAAGTAAATTGTACATTTTTTTTAAAGCAATAATCTTTGAAGAGTTTAAATAGTATTTTCCATTTCATAAAAATTTCCCAATGGGGGGTCAGTGCTCAGATGGTTAAGTGTCTGCCTCTGTCTGATCTTCAGATCCTGGGATCTGCCCCTGTGTTGGGATCCTAGCTCAGTGGGAAGTCTGTTTCTCCCTCCCCCTCTGCCTTCCGCCTGTTTGTACTCTCTTTCTGTCTATGTCTGTCTGTCTCTCAATTGAATAAATAAAATCTTTTTAAAAAATCTCCCAACATCATTATCTAGGGAGGGACTGTCACTTCCTTGTCAATTAAAGATGACAATAACTCAAATTGTTGAAACTTCTGTGCATATCCAGCTTTGATTCCGGAATAATTTGGTAGGTTGTCTTCATCATGTTGATGGTTTCCTTTTCTGTGCACCATAATTTTCAGTGCTCTGAGAACATGCACAAGCCCATTTTTAAAATTCAATAGGTCCTCATGGAATATTCTGGAGTGGATGACCACCACTCACACTTCACCAGCTCATATGAGAGCACCTGTGATCCTGCTCTTTCCTCAGCATCATTTTTTTAGCTTAGCCAATCTGATGATTGAAATGCATTATCATATCCTTCAATGTGTGCATTTTGCTCTGTGGAGGGAAGACTCAGGTAGTTGGCAAAGTGGTTGCAACTTAACTAATCCTAGCAAGCTAAAAGGCTAGAGAGCATATGCAGCAGAAGCATCTTCTGTATAGTGAAAGGGACCACAAAAATCCTTCAGGTCTCACTGAACTGGCTTTATTTACAAAAATAATTATATTGGAACCTAAACTCCTTCTCTAGATACTAACATAAGTATTATGGAGGTTTCACTGCAAGCCTGGGAGAAATGCAGAACCATCTGGAAGTTCTTGCTACTTCAGGGAATATTCAATAATGTGGTGCTTGTGCCTCTTTGGCCCAGAGTTTGGGCAGGTCCTCAACTGACCTTCTGGGATTTGAATAGATGGCACAGAAGCACAGATGTGCTCAGTGCTACAACCTGGGCTGTTGAGTCAGCACATTCAGGTAAAACATTTTTCAAACCTTGGCATTCATCACAGAAAAGGCAGGGTGGTAAGCCCTGTGTTCTATCATTGGAGATTTTATAATGTATCAGATGAAGCACAAGGAAGAGGAAAACAGGAGTGGAATCCATCTCTGTGAGCATCAGTGTCATTACAGGCATGTAATAGTGCACTTCAGATGTCTGCCCAGCATAAATACAGGGAAAAATTGTGTTTTTCTTACAAAAAGATACATATTATACATAAATATGTGGATCAGTGTTTATAACAAGCAAAATGCTCCAAACCTGAAAGCCCCACCTAAATTTCTCCCAAAGGTGCTAAATATCTAAAATGTTTACTTTTCCCCATGTTTTATTTATGAAAAGCTCCTTTTTCTCCATCACTTGGCAAGCTCAGGGATTGATAGCCTGAAAGTCCCTGGCCTAAATTAAAATACATTTTCACCACCTCTTCTTTGCTTTAATAAAATCCATCTACAAGTGTGAGGCCTGGTCTGATCTGTTTTCTGTGGAGTCATGGTCACAGACTTGCTCCACCAGCCTGGGTGGTGGGTCAGCCAGATCCAGGTCCTACTGCCTGGCACAGTCAAAATGCAGCCCGCTAACAGCCACAGAACAGTACCTTCATTTACTGCTGAAGGTAAATGGAGGTAAATGAGCCACCTAAGCACCTGGATAAGTTTTTCTCTTTCAGCTTTTTTACTAGTGTCATTTCAGGGCCTTTCCCCCACTGGTTATGATTGGAAGTCAGTGGTTAATCTAATGTGGTCCTCTGTATATGAAGGGATGAAGATTTCAGGAGGAAGGAAGTGCCATCCCCTAAGAATCACAGGTCTGCATTTTGTTTTTTAGGTCTGGGAACCATCAGAAAGTGATCTTAGTTGGACTCAGCTTGTCATAAACAGGGCAGTGGGGAGGTTTCAAAACTGAAAGTCACACTGGGATCCTTAAGGTCTTGGCAACAAAGACCCCTGCAGGGCACAAAGCATCTTATAATCAGTTTTTCTCCTCCCTTCCTGTTAGCCATTTTATTTTTGCTATGTCTAATTTTATTTCCAAAGTGGTTCTTTACATTATTGTGTATCTTCATGTTTAAAAGCTACAAGCTGACATTTATGAATTATATAGAAGATGTAAGGAATAAGGAAAAGAAACCCGTACACATCCCAACCTTTCTAAGAAATGTGGTATCATCCACATCTTTGGAGTCATCTGTACATCCCTCCCCCATCCATCAGTCCTGTTCGCTATTCTCTGTGTTTTCTTTATATTTTTACCAAAGTAAATGCATCGCTAAATCGTATTCGATTTTGTATAGTTTTGAAACTAGAACAAGCGCAACCATCCTGCACAATTTTTCTGCAAGTTGCTTTTATTTCTTCCTTGGTAGCATGTCTACATAATTTACACTTAACAATGTTTCACTGTAGTTCACTGTAACTTGAGCACGGTACTGCAGAGCACATACCTTCCACTTAATAGGACTGGGTTGGTCCCCGTTTTTTATTACTACAAAATAGTGGGTTTTGTCTAGCTCTAGCAGCAGAGTCATTCTTTCAAAAGGCCTGCTCTCTTCAGCCTAGACCAGGTCATGATGAAGCATTTTCCAAAGCAATGGCTCTAACTCACAGCCCCACCACAGTCAGAGCCCCTGGGCACAGACATGACATCATCACACAGGCAGCTTTCCACAGCAAAACACTCCATACCCAAGACATTTGCAGAACTGAAGCTACTTTCTAGACACTGATGTGAATGTTGAGAAACTTGGGCTCTCGGGTAGCAGTTCGCTGCAAGCCTGGGAGAAATGTGGACTCATTTGGAAGTTCTTACCTACTTAAAGGAGTGTTCTCAGAAAGAAAGGAGAAATGGGGAGGAAGACAGACTATTAGTAGAAATAATGGCTGAAATCTTATCAAATTTGATGGAAACCCTTAATTATAGAGTCAATATTTACCTGCAGCGAAATAAAAATAAGCAGATATGCTCTTAGATACATCACAGTCACACCATGGAAAAACAAGGGAGAAATTTTGAAATTGCAAGACAAAAACGTCCCTTCATATACAGAGGACCACATTAGATTGACCACTGACTTCCAATCATAACCAGTGGGGGAAAGGCCCTGAAATGACACTAGTAAAAAAGCTGAAAGAGAAAAACTTATCCAGGTGCTTAGGTGGCTCATTCTGTTGGGCAATGACTCTTCATTTCAGCTCAGGTAATGATCTCAGGGACCTGGGATCAAGCCCCATGTCAGGCACCCTTGCTCAGTGTGTGGGGGGGTCTCCTTTCATATCCCTCTGCTCCTCCCCGTGCTCGTGCGTGCACACACACACACACACACTCACTCTCTCTCTCTATCTCTCTCACTCTCTCTTTCTCTCAAATAAATAAATCTTTTAAAAAAATTGTCAACCCAGAATTCCATACCTAGCAAATCTGTCTTTCAAAAATGAAAGCAAAATATATTCCCAGATATACAAACTTACAAGAATTACTAATGGAAATCTTTGAACTGAAAAAAAAGCAAAAACAAAACAAAATGAAAACTTGATTCCAAGATTTGAAAATGCTGAATTTGTTAAGGAAGTGCATGAGCATTTGCATGTGTGCCTATACAGAATGTTGTGAAAGTGTTTCTGCAGTTTACTCTTTGCTCATCTCAGAAGGAAAAACACTGCAAAGGATTGAGAAACATACCTGGGAGGTTTAACTATTTCACTTTGTTTTGTACTTCCTTAGCTTCGTAAATTTTGAATAATCATTAATTTTCTAAGTCCCTCTAGCTGAAGTTAGTGAAGATTAATTGAAATAAAACATCTTAAGATGTTTTCAAAATGCACATGGCTAAAGAAACACAAAAGAAATTTGAGTTTCTTTTGTACTAGGGTGATGCAAGGCAAGAACATACTATGTGGGGAGACAAGCTGCAGACAGAGGATAATGTTAGGGTCCATGATCAAAGGAGCGAGACTGATACAAAGCAAAGGTCAAGCAAAGCTTTATTTTGCGCCAAGCATCTAGAACCAAACTGACCAGTCAGAGCCATCTCTTGCAAAGAGGTGACCCCTCCCAGCCTCACAAACTTACTTTGTAGAGGTAGTTTAGCTGGGCTATACACAGGTGGCCAATGAGATTGCAATACACAGAGAAAACTGCACAGTTGTGTTAGATCACACACGGGTGGCCAATTGAATTACAATTCACCCTAGTAGATATATGCGTGCTCCACTGACTGGCTGTCTCTACCTGGCCTGATCTGCCCTTGTATCTAGGCTTTGCAAGTAAGTTCCTCTGGGAGGGGCAGGGTCAATCTAAGTTTACTGCATAAACAACAAAATGGCTCCCTCTGATTAAGCAGGCCCTTACAGACAAAATTCCTGGGAATTAACCAAAATTCTAAAGACAACTCCAGAGTTTTAAAAGCTATGAAACTAATGGGGTGCAACTGGAGATCCTAGGGGGAACAGGTATTCTCTGAGGTCCACGCAGGATGAAAGGCAAATTGACAAAGGTCTGTCTCTAGCAGGGTGAGTGGGTAGGAGTGTCAGGCCTAGGAGGGTGGAGGGATGACCGAGCTACAGGGCTGGTGGTAGAGAGGGGATGTGGTCCAGCTACTTGTGTCCCTTACCTGCCCTCAAGGGCGCTTTGTGACCAGACCACTGCTCTGTGATGTGGGCATGGGGCTTGTGTTTGCACCTCCACACCCAGGGCTCAGTTGCCTGAGAGCAGCAGTGCGAGCAGTCACTAACTCTCAGGGCTCAGTTGCCTGAGGGCAGCAGTGCGATCCTACACTGATGCTTTTCAGAGAAAAGCGATGGAGAATTATCTCTTTCCTCAGAAATTCTTTATAGATGGTTGGCTGAGATACAGTCCCACTCCCTGGGGAGTTAATGCCATCCTTGCCTTCATATGTGGACTGGGGCACTTCTTCCTATTACTTTCCTGTTTTCAGCCTGATCCGTCCTCACCACCACGCAAGAAATACAGGAAGAGCAGGAAGGTAGGGAACCCTTGGCCCAGACCCAGCAGAGTGTGATTCTATTTCTTTATTATTATTCTTTCCACTTTTCCGAGTCAATGGAGAGACTCCTAAAATAGGAAAGAATAGGACGTATATTCTCAGGAGAGAGTAGACCACCATCTATCCAGGACAAGCCAGACCAGGCAGGGGTTAGAGGGACATGAGGATTTCTCCCCAAAGGTCTTGGGCCGGAGTCCAGGGGTGGCGGAGGGGTCCAGGACAGCATCCCAAACACAGTGACCGGTGGCCAAGGACTGGAGGTTAAGAGCTTCCTCTCTAGCGGAGGTCAGGCCTAACCTCCCCATGTTCTCTTATCTCAGTACCAAGGGAAGCCATGGAGAAGGAGCAAGAAAAGAAAGAAAAACCAGACTCTGGAAGGTGAGCATCCGCCATTCACCCTGGCGTGCCCCAGTTACACTGAACCCCCGTTCTTAGGACCCAGCTCCAATGTCTCCAGGACACCAGGACCTGAGCCCCTACCTCAGGAAACAGAGCACTGGGTGGGAGGTGGGGGGCTTTCAGAAGGAAGAGGGGAACATGGAGGCTTCCCAGATTCTGGGCCAGAACAAAGCCCTGAGGGGCTGGAAATGGGTATCACTCAGCAGGGGCCATAGGGCTTGGACCGGGGGCAGGACCTCTCACTCCACTGTGGACAAGCTGTTCAACTCTGCTCAGATTCCTCTGTGAGGCTATGCCGTCCGTCCTCCCCCAGCAAGGTCATGAACGAGGAAGCACTTTGGAAAAGACAAAGTGATCCCCATCAGGAACCCTGTAACCACCGTGCGGGCACGTGGCCTTGGACGGTGCAGTTTGGGGCTCCAGAGTACAATCCCCCAAAGGCCTCCCCTAAAGAGACATTGTACCCAGCCTCCTGTAAGACCCCTGGGCCCTGCCTTCTGCTGTGACCCCGTCTCCTGTTTCCAGTTTTCAGAGATTCCGGCAAGATCTGGTAGAGGATGAGGACCTGTACTCCCTTCTGCAAAAGTAAAGAATCTGCGCCCTTTTCCCCTGGATGGACCTCCCCAGGTCTATAGGGTGACCCCCAGGCTGCAGGGAACAGTCACTGGGGCTGTTCGGGGGGGGCTGGGAGGAACCATGGGGACAGACTGTGACCAAAGCCCCTGGCTGAGGGACAGCAGGAGCATTGTGACATGGGTGTGGGGTGTGGAGGGCCATGGGGACCGCTCCTGGCCGCAGCTGCTGCAGTGGCAGCTCATGCCTCCTGTTGCCTGCAGCCACCTGGCGAATTGACAAAGCTCTGTCTATAGCACTGTGAGCGGGTAGGAGTGTCAGGCCTGGGAGGGTGGAGGGATGACCGAGCTACAGGGCTGGTGGTGGAGAGGGGATGTGGTCCAGCTACTTGTGTCCCTTACCTGCCCTCAGGGGCGCTTTGTGACCAGACCACTGCTCTGTGATGTGAGCATGGGGCTTGTGTCTGCACCTCCACACCCAGGGCTCAGTTGCCTGAGAGCAGCAGTGCGAGCAGTCACTAACTCTCAGGGCTCAGTTGCCTGAGGGCAGCAGTGTGATCCTACACTGATGCTTTTCAGAGAAAAGCGATGGAGAATTATCTCTTTCCTCAGAAATTCTTTATAGATGGTTGGCTGAGATACAGTCCCACTCCCTGGGGAGTTAATGCCATCCTTGCCTTCATATGTGGACTGGGGCACTTCTTCCTATTACTTTCCTGTTTACAGGAAGAGCAGGAAGGTAGGGAACCCTTGGCCCAGACCCAGCAGAGTGTGATTCTATTTCTTTATTATTATTCTTTCCACTTTTCCGAGTCAATGGAGAGACTCCTAAAATAGGAAAGAATAGGACGTATATTCTCAGGAGAGAGTAGACCACCATCTATCCAGGACAAGCCAGACCAGGCAGGGGTTAGAGGGACATGAGGATTTCTCCCCAAAGGTCTTGGGCCGGAGTCCAGGGGTGG
>NC_081562.1:97750790-97765730 GCF_022355385.1 Mustela nigripes
TGGAGGGGTCCAAGACAGCATCCCAAACACAGTGACCGGTGGCCGAGGACCAGAGGTTAAGAGCTGCCTCTCTAGTGGAGGTCAGGCTCCTGAGCACTGGGTCACCTGCTGTTGGGGCGGGGGGCCCTGCCTCCCCGTGTTCTCTTATCTCAGTACCAAGGGGAGCCACTGAGGAGCAAGAGAAGCAAGAAAAACCAGACTCTGAAATGTGAGCATCTGCCACTCACCCTGATGTGCCCTAGTTACACTGTACACCCTGCTCTGAGGGCCCAGCCCCAATGTCTCCAGGACACCAGGACCTGAGCCCCTCCCTCAGGAAACAGAGCATGGGGTGTGGGGCTGGGGGCTCTCATGAGGGAGAGTGGAACCAGGAGGCTTCCCAGATTCTGGGCCAGAACAAAGCCCCGAGTGTCTGGAAATGGGTGTCGCTGGGCAGTGGCCCCAGGGCCTGGATTGGGGGCGGGATCTCCTGCTCCCACAGTGGACAAGCTGTTCAACTCTGCTCAGATTCCTCTGTGAGGCCTCGCCATCCTTCCTTGCCCAGCAACGTCGTGAAAGAGGAAGCACTTTGGAAAAGACAAAGTGTTCCCCATCATGAATCCTGCAATCACGGTGTGGGCATGTGGCCTTGGACAATGCTGTTTGGGGCTCCTGAGTCCAATCCCCTAAAGGTCTCCCCTAAAGAGACATTGTACCCAGCCTCCTGTAAGACCCCTGGGCCCTGCCTTCTGCTGTGACCCCGTCTCCTGTTTCCAGTTTTCAGAGATTCCTGCAAGATCTGGTAGAGGATGAGGACTTGTTCTCCCTTCTGCAAAGGTAAAGAATCTTCCCCCTTCTCCCCTGGGTGGGCCTCCCCGGGTCTATGGTGTGACCCCCAGCCTGCAGGGAATGGCTTCGGGGGCTGTTCGGGGGGCTGGGAGGAGCCATGGGGACAGACTGACCTAAGCCTTTGGCTGAGGGACATCAGGAGCATTGTGACATGGGTGTGGGGTATGGAGGACTATAGGGACCGCTCCCAGCCCTGGCTGCTGCAGTAGCAGCTCACGCTTCCTGTCTCCTGCAGCCACCTGGTGAGGCTCTCTGACCAGTGGGCCTTTCAACAGTTCTTACAGCAAGCAGCCCCTGGACAGGTGCACTGAGGACTGCCAGTTGGAGCCCATCAGCCATGCAGGGAGCCTGTGGAAGATGCTGCTCCCACTGTGGCCCCTTCACCTGCACGTGTTCCACCGACACGGCCCCCTCGGCCTCCTGCCTCCACCCTGCCAGCAGGACCAATGACGACCTCAATTTGTTGGCTCACACTCCTCCCTGTATACTTCTTGGCTAGCAGAGCCTTTCCTGTGCCCGGATGGCTTTTCACACCAGCCACTTACTCTTCTCCCATCCCTGCCATGTCTCCGTCCTTCAGAGGCCTCCCCTTGGCCTCTGACAGCCTCCTTGGCCCCAGAGTGGCTGGACTCTCCTTTGACTCTCCCTCAGTGGGACTCAAGGGCACCCCCGCCTTGTCCTATCCCACAGAGCTTGGTTCTGCACACATCTTGGTCAGCTGACAGGACAGCTTCTCCTGTCCCAGCCATCTTGGGCCTGGGCCGCTCACGCAGCCCCGTTTCAGTCCTGTCCTGGTGACAGGCAGCTGCCAAAGCCTGGAACCTGTCCACCTCAACACGCTTGGAGTCCCATCAAGCACCTCTGTCCCATGGCCCACCAGAGACCTTGTTCTGGGGAGACCCCCACACACAAACAGGGAGAGACTAGGTCCCTCCCTCATCAAGCCAGACATCCAGAAGCTTCTGGAGATACTCATCACCAAGAGAACAGAACTGAAGTTTTGGAAGGAGAAGGAAAAGAAGGAAAGGTCAAACTATCAGCTGTCCTCTTTCGGGAGAATGTTCAAGTCCCCAGGTGATGGGCAGGATGGGCAGGATGGGCAGGCTGCCTGTCCTTCTGGAGCATGAGGGGCAAAGCAAAACAGCTGCTTGGTCCTGAGACGCCCCCACATCCCAAGATTCCAGGGGACAATTTGGAGCAGAAATGCAGCCAGCTCTTCTGGGGTCTCCCCTTTCTGCACAGCGAGTCCCTGGTGGCCACTGTCAGGGTGACTGATCTCCCACTGGAGTTCCCATCCATCATATTCAGTGAGCTCTCTCATGCCTTGTCATTCCAGATTCAGGCCAATGTGGCTCACCACCTCTCACTGACCCAGGACTTAAATGACACTTTGGCCCTGCCCTAAACCTTGCCTCTGAGTTTGTTCCCGCCCCAGCCCCTCCCTCTGGCTCAGCCCCAGCCAGTCCCTCTGGACCAAGCCCAGCCCTCCCCCATCAGCCCCTGCCACTCCCCCTGGAGCAGGCCCAGCTCCAGCCTCTAGCTGGGCCCCAGACCCCATTCCGCCTTGCACCCTCTGTCCCAGTGGAATCGCCTTCTCTGCCACTGGAGATGGCGAACTATGAGGTGTCTTGCCCTGTAGCCCAGAAGACACAGTCTTACATGTCAACTGCCATTCAAAACCTGGAATGTCACTTTCTGAAGAAGCAACTAGAAAGCAGCAAGGTACCCGCTGTGGTGAAAAAAATCTCAGAAAGTCTTTAGCCCAGGTCCTCCAGACCTTCCCCAGGGTGGCCACGCCCCCAAAGTCCAAGGGTCAGTCTCTGTACTTCCTGGGGACTCGATGGACTCTGCACTCTGGGAGCAACTGGACTGGCACCTTTGGAAGAGGTTCATGAAGCAAGAAAGGGGCCTGCCCCACAGGATCCAGCTATCCCTGAAGACACAGCCTCACCACAATTTCCAGAAGGTGCCCCAGGCACACGGCTGGCACAGTCCCACATCCGAGTCTGAGTCTACGGTTGGAAGGTGCCAGGACATACAGAGGACTGGGTCCAAGTAGCCAGAAAGGACCATACCAGGAAAAAGCGTGGGCAAGGATTCAAGGTCCAGTGGAGGGAGGATCCGGAAAGATCTACACAGGGGTGCAACGAGCTCTCCAGGGAAGGCTCCAGAAATAAATCCTGAGGAGTCAGACACAGACCTGAAGCCCTCCACAAGCAGCACAGATGAGAAGTGCCCAGAGAAGGATCTGAGAGCCCATTTCAGGAAATTGGGGCAGTTCAGAGAGGGTCGGATCCCTTTGGATGTTCATCCTTCCCAGCTTGCTGCCCACCACGCCTCGGACCTTCCCAGAAAGCCAAGCCCTCTTGGGAAACCTGGAAAGCCAGCACTTTCTAAGGGTTGGGAACCCTGCATGACCACCTCCCATGATTTTTCCATCCTCAGTCCATACACTCAGCGGTTACTAGAAGCACATATCATAAGGCTTGGAGTGAAGCACTGGTGGGGCCTCCTCAAGGTTCTCAAGCCTATAAACCTCTTCAAGTTGAAGAAGAGCTTCCTCCTCTCCTGGTCCTCCCCTCCCCGCTCAGCCACCTTCGTATCCAAGGCCGGCTTGGGGCCCAAGTTCGTGGGAAATCCTCCTCAGCCCTATCAAGGAGAGGTGATGAAAGAGTCTTATCCCACCTGGTGGGGGGCCCCCTCGGTGCTCCCCTGCCTACGTGTGAGGAAATCCATCAGGCTCTGGCAGGGACTTGACCTGGTGGTGACCCTCTGGCTGGACAAAAGGCCAGGCCACTTTCTCGGACCTTCACATACAGCTTTTGGGGCAGAATCTGGCACAGTGAGACTGCCTTGAGGACTCTTACGAACAGCACCTTGGAGTCAAGTCCAAGTCCAGCAATGGCCACGAAGGAGCCAAGGAGGGTGACCAGGGGTCAGGTCTCACGGGACATGACAGTGCTAGAGCTCACCTTAGAGTCCCAGGATTTGAGTGCCAAAGAGCCCGGGGAGGCTGGGGAGGTCAAGGAGGCCCCTGCCTGGGATGTCATCTTAGAACCCCGTGTGTTGGCCAACAAAGAAGGCCTCCATGGCAAGCTGAGAAAATCAGGGTCTTCAGGGAAAAGCGACAGCCCCCTGCAACCTACAGAGTTGGTCACCTGAGACCCAGAAGAGCTATGCCTTGAGGCACGGCGCAAGGGATCAGAGCCCCGGAGGTTGATGGGGTCAGAGAATCGGCCTCGTGACACCACCCCCATCGTGCTGCTTCAAGACTGTGAAACTGGGGTCCTCCTTCAAGACTGTGCCACTGAGTCTCCTTCAAGACCAGTAGTCCAACGTGTTCCTCGCTGCTGACGTCTTGGCTTCTCAGGGATCTCTGTCTGGCTTCCAGAGCAGGTCCAGTGAAGACACATCTATTTCCCAGGTGCTGCATGGCCAAATATCCCATGGCCAGAGCCCCCACAGGCAGCCAGGACCCCTGGGACTGCGGCACCAATGTAAGAGCCTGAGCAGGTCATGTGTACCCCCGAGGAGAGAGAGACCTCCAGGAGGTCCCCCTCAAGAGAGCCTGCCAAAGAGCTGTCAGAACTGAAGGTCCTCCAGATCAGTGAGGTGGGACGTCCCATCCAGAGCAAGAAGTCAGCAGAGGCCTCAGGAAGCAAGGTCTGTGAGATCTTGCTGAAAAAAGAGGAGGCTCCTCTGGAATACTACTTCAGGAGAAGATGAAACACTTGTTACAGTGGTTCTTTCCCAGTAGAGGCAAAGGACTGGAAGATTCCCTTCAAAAGGGCAAGACTTCATCATCCCAGGGCTGGGGACAAGTCATGGGCAGGTTGGCCATGGACAGCACTTCTGCCAAGGCTCAACTGGTCATGACTGCTGTGGGGTGGATCCTAGAGGAGAAAATGGTGCCTCACCAGGGGCTCAGGGCCCCAGTGTTCAGCTGGTGCAAAAACGATCTCCAGGCTTTGGCAGACTCCAATGTCTGCTACCACAGGGTCCTCTCCTACCAAGAGAAGAGGAGAGTGATGAGGGAGACAGCCAGTTCACAGGGCACCCCCAGGGGCCAGAGCTATTCCAGCAAGACTGAGTGGATTGGGTGGCCCTTCCCCACTAGTGTGCCTGGGTGCCCAGGCTGACCCTGCCAGTACTGGTCCCTGGTGCTGGGCCCTTAAGGCCTCACCCAGCAGTCCCACTACCCCAGGAACTGCCTCCTTCAAAGATATATCTCACCTGGCCAGCCACTGTGTGTTTCTCATGCCTTTCCTTGGAGGACAACTTTCCTCCAAGGAAAAATGCAAACAGTGCAGAGAAAAACTTTTTTTTTTTTTCTCACATTAGCACATCCTCTATGAGTTAATGGCTTCTCTGTGCCACAGTTATTTTGCTTCCTCAAAATAAATGGTGTTTTTTTTTTCCCCCTCATGAATGGTGCTGGCCTCTGTATGTGCCCTGCTGCAGTGGGAGGGAAGGATCAGGGTTCGCTCTCCCCGAGGGCCTGCTTTGGCTTCCAGAACAAATGGGGCCTTGGAGGATGGGTGACCTAGAGGTCTACCCCTGCCCCCTTCCTCGCTCTCCTTCGGTTTCCACAAAAAGGTGAACAAGACCCAGACCAGGACCTCACTCTGCCCATCCTCTCCTGCTTTCCCTCCATCTGGAACTTGTGTGGCTGTAGGGAGGGTCTGCCGAGGCAGAAATCCTGCTCAGTCTCCAGGAAGAAGGAGAGTGGGGCCCGCAGTTGGGAGGCACAAGGCTGGCCCTGAGGGAGAGGTGAGAAGTCCTGCCCCTCACCCCAGTCTCCTGCGGGGAGTAGAGGATGGCTACCCCAGGAGCCTCCTCTCCCCAGGGAATCCCATCTTAGCTCCAGGCAGCCCCTCTTCTCACACTCGGAGCAGCAAGGGACAAGCTCGCACCCAGCTCTGAGGGTGTGTTTGGGGTGCCACAGAGACCCCCAGGGCCCAGCCTGCTCAGACCCAGGGCACTAAAGGGTCCTGCTCACCAGTACCACCTTCCCCTTCTGGGGGATGGAAGGGTGTGTGGCTGTGTGCAGGGGGACCCTGCACTTAGGGTGGGTGTCCAGGAAGAAGGCCAAGTGACAGGGTGTGCCAATTCCTGGTGTGATGACTGAGGACCCTTGGTGTCACACTGCCACCCAAGGGCCCAGAAGGGAGAAGTTAGAGGCCCTGTGGCTGTCCTCACAGGGTCTTGACCCCACTTCAGCTGCCAAGCCCAGGGGTGGGGGTGTGGAGGGAGTGGGGTAGGGGTTGTACAGAAGCCACCTGAGCTCCCACACAGATGGCCAGGTGCCCAGAGGCAGCAAGGCCTTCAGGCAGAGAAGTTAACTTCTGCACAATTTGATAAACTTGTAGGAGTGCAGGCCTGGGACAGACTTGTGGTCTGTGCCCTTTACATAAACAGGTGGCCAAGGATGGCTCCCAGGGGACTGGTGGGGACTCAGAGGCCAAGGGACTGGCCTGGCTCCTGGTCTTGGTTATCCCAGAGTCCGGAGGGGCAGGAGAACCTCAGACGGGGCTTGTCCCACCCTCGGCTGGAAGGGACATGTCCAGAAAGGAGGGTGGAGTGTAGGAGGGCCGCCCCCTACACTGTGTGCCCCGCTCCTAGCCCACCATTTTCCTCTGGGGCCCTCCACACATTGCTCTGATGGAGACCCACACAGCAACCTTTGACAGAGACCACGTGCAGAGACCTCTGACAGAGATGCACACAGAGACCCCACACAGAGACCTCTGACAGAGACCCACACAGGGACCCCTCAGCACGACCCTACATAGAGATCACCAGAGACTCACAGGGGCAGGGGCTAAGTTTCTGCTTATGTTACCATTACTTATTATCATCCACTTTGTAGACAGCAAGGTTCTCAGAAACACTCGGAGACCAAGCCCATCCTGTACTGAGAGACTCCCAGCAGCTGTTGCTGTTGGGCTTTGACAAACACCAAGACAGGGGCCATGAACACCTGGTGCGAAAGGGGGAGTGGGGAGGGCGCCCTGAGGGCAGGCATCCTGCACTGCGGATTCCTATGAGGAGGATCTCCTCCAGAAGCTTGTGTGCACACCATTATGGACCAGGCTTCCCCCTCTGAAAGAGGAGATTTGCTATGCATCCTTGCAATCCATTTCTGATGGTGTTTGGCCACTTAGGTAACTGAAGACCATCGGTTTCTAAAATTTCATGAAATTGATGTTAACTAAAAATTTTGTTTCTTAGACTCTATCTATTGGGGGGGAGGGACAGAGGGACAGAGGGGGAGGAGCAAAGGAGGAAGGGAAAAGGATAAGCAGACTCCCCACTGAGTGGCGAGCCCAGGCCGCCTGATCTCAGGACATGAGATCATGACCTGAGTTGAAGCCGAGAGGAGATGCCTTAATCGACTGAGCCAGCCGGGTGCCCCTAACATTTTAATGTTTTTTTATTTTAATTTTTTAATTTTTAATTTTTTATAAACATATATTTTTATCCCCAGGGGTACAGGTCTGTGAATCGCCAGGTTTACACACTTCACAGCACTCACCAAAGCACATACCCTCCCCAATGTCCATAACCCCACTCCCTACTCCCAACCACCCTCCCCCCAGCAATCCTCAGTTTGTTTTGTGAGATTAAGAGTCACTTATGGTTTGTCTCCCTCCCAATCCCATCATGTTTCATTGATTCTTCTCCTACCCACTTAAGCCCCCATGTTGCATCACCACTTCCTCATATCAGGGAGATCATATGATAGTTGTCTTTCTCTGCTTGACTTATTTCGCTAAGCATGATATACTCTAGTTCCATCCATGTTGTCGCAAATGGCAAGATTTCATTTCTTTTGATGGCTGCATAGTATTCCGTTGTGTATATATGCCACATCTTCTTTATCCATTCATCTGTTGATAGACATCTAGGTTCTTAACATAGTTTGGATATTGTGGACATTGCTGCTATAAACATTCAGGTGCACGTGCCCCTTTGGATAACTACGTTGGTATCTTTAGGGTAAATACCCAGTAGTGCAATTGCTGGGTCATAGGGCAGTTCTATTTTCAACATTGTGAGGAACCTCCATGCTGTTTTCCAGAGTGGTTGCACCAGCTTGCATTCCCACCAACAGTGTAGGAGGGTTCCCCTTTCTCCTCATCCTCGCCAGCATCTGTCATTTCCTGACTTGTTGATTTTAGCCATTCTGACTGGTGTGAGGTGATATCTCATTGTGGTTTTGATTTTTATTTCCCTGACGCTGAGTGATATGGAGCACTTTTTCATGTGTCTGTTGGCCATCTGGATGTCTTCTTTGCAGAAATGTCTGTTCATGTCCTCTGCCCATTTCTTGATTGGATTATTTGTTCTTTGGGTGTTGAGTTTGCTAAGTTCTTTATAGATTTTGGACACTAGTCCTTTATTTGATATGTCGTTTGCAAATATCTTCTTCCATTCTGTCAGTTGTCTTTTGATTTTGTTCACTGTTTCCTTTGCTGTGCAAAAGCTTTTGATCTTGATGAAATTCCAATAGTTCATTTTTGCCCTTGCTTCCCTTGCCTTTGGCGATGTTCCTAGGAAGATGTTGCTGCGGCTGAGGTCGAAGAGGTTGCTGCCTGTGTTCTCCTCAAGGATTTTGGTGGATTCCTTTCGCACATTGAGGTCCTTCATCCATTTTGAGTCTATTTTCGTGTGTGGTGTAAGGAAATGGTCCAAATTCATTTTTCTGCATGTGGCTGTCTAATTTTCCCAACACCATTTATTGAAGAGGCTGTCTTTTTTCCATTGGACATTCTTTCCTGCTTTGTCGAAGATTAGTTGACCATAGAGTTGAGGGTCTATTTCTGGGCTCTCTATTCTGTTCCATTGATCTATGTGTCTGTTTTTGTGCCAGTACCATGCTGTCTTGATGATGACAGCTTTGTAATAGAGCTTGAAGTCTGGAATTGTGATGCCACCAACTTTGGCTTTCTTTTTCAATATCCCTTTGGCTATTCGAGGTCTTTTCTGGTTCCATATAAATTTTGGAATTATTTGTTCCATTTCTTTGAAAAAGATGGATGGTACTTTGATAGGAATTGCATTAAATGTGTAGATTGCTTTAGGTAGCATAGACATTTTCACAATATTTATTCTTCCAATCCAGGAGCATGGAACATTTTTCCATTTCTTTGTGTCTTCCTCAATTTCTTTCATGAGTACTTTATAGTTTTCTGAGTATAGATTCTGTGCCTCTTTGGTTAGGTTTATTCCTAGGTATCTTATGATTTTGGGTGCAATTGTAAATGGGATTGACTCCTTAATTTCTCTTTCTTCTGTCTTGTTGTTGGTGTAGAATTTTGGAGTGGAGTCTTTTGGGTTTTCCACATATAGTATCATATCATCTGCGAAGAGTGATAATTTGACTTCTTCTTTGCCGATTTGGATGCCTTTAATTTCTTTTTGTTGTCTGATTGCTGAGGCTAGGACTTCTAGTACTATGTTGAATAGCAGTGGTGATAATGGACATCCCTGCCATGTTCCTGACCTTAGCGGAAAAGCTTTCAGTTTTTCTCCATTGAGAATGATATTTGCGGTGGGTTTTTCATAGATGGCTTTGATGATATTGAGGTATGTACCCTCTATCCCTACACTTTGAAGAGTTTTGATCAGGAAGGGATGCTGTACTTTGTCAAATGCTTTTTCAGCATCTATTGAGAGTATCATATGGTTCTTGTTCTTTCTTTTATTGATGTGTTGTATCACATTGACTGATTTGCAGATGTTGAACCAACCTTGCAGCCCTGGAATAAATCCCACTTGGTCATGGTGAATAATCCTTTTAATGTACTGTTGAATCCTATTAGCTAGTATTTTGGTGAGAATTTTTGCATCTGTGTTCATCAAGGATACTGGTCTATAGCTCTCTTTTTTGATGGGATCTTGTCTGGTTTTGGGATCAAGGTGATGCTGACCTCATAAAATGAGTTTGGAAGTTTTCCTTCCATTTCTATTTTTTGGAACAGTATCAGGAGAATAGGAATTAGTTCTTCTTTAAATATTTGGTAGAATTCCCCCGGGAAGCCATCTGGCCCAGGGCTTTTGTTTGTTTGGAGATTTTTAATGACTGTTTCAATCTCCTTACTGGTTATGGGTCTGTTCAGGCTTTCTATTTCTTCCTGGTTCTGTTGTGGTAGTTTATATGTTTCTAGGAATGCATCCATTTCTTCCAGATTGTCAAATTTGTTGGCGTAGAGTTGCTCATAGTATGTTCTTATAATAGTTTGTATTTCTTTGGTGTTAGTTGTGATCTCTCCTCTTTCATTCATGATTTTATTTATTTGGGTCCTTTCTCTTTTCTTTTTGATAAGTCGGGCCAGGGGTTTATCAATTTTATTAATTCTTTCCAAGAGCCAGCTCCTAGTTTTATTGATTTGCTCTATTGTTTTTTTGGTTTCTATTTCATTGATTTCTGCTCTGATCTTTATGATTTCTCTTCTCCTGCTTGGCTTAGGGTTTCTTTCTTGTTCTTTCTCCAGCTCTTTTAGGTGTAGGGTTAGGTTGTATAACTGAGAGCTTTCTTGTTTCTTGAGAAAGGCTTGTACCGCTATATATTTTCCTCTCAGGATTGCCTTTGTTTTGTCCCACAGATTTTGAACCATTGTATTGTCATTGTCATTTGTTTCCATGATTTTTTTCAATTCCTCTTTAATTTCCCGGTTGACCCATTCATTCTTTAGAAGGATGCTGTTTAGTCTCCATGTATTTGGGTTCTTTCCAAACTTCCTCTTGTGGTTGAGTTCTAGCTTTAGAACATTGTGGTCTGAAAATATGCAGGGAATGATCCCAATCTTTTGATACCGGTTGAGTCCTGATTTGGGACCGAGGATGTGATCTATTCTGCTGAATGTTCCATGTGAACTAGAGAAGAATGTGTATTCTGTTGCTTTGGGATGAAATGTTATGAATATATCTGTGATGTCCATCTGGTCCATTGTGTCGTTTAAGGCCTTTATTTCCTTGCTGATCTTTTGCTTGGATGATCTGTCCATTTCAGTGAGGGGAGTGTTAAAATCCCCTACTATTATTGTATTATTGTTGATGTGTTTCTTTGATTTTGTTATTAATTGGTTTATATAGTTGGCTGCTCCCACGTTGGGGGCATAGATATTTAAAATTGTTAGATCTTCTTGTTGGACAGACCCTTTGAGTATGATATAGTGTCCTTCTTCATCTCTTATTATAGTCTTTGGCCTAAAATCAAATTGATCTGATATAAGGATGGCCACTCCTGCTTTCTTCTGATGTCCATTAGCATGGTAAATTCTTTTCCACCCCCTCACTTTAAATCTGGAGGTGTCTTCGGCCTTAAAATGAGTTTCTTGGAGGCAACATATAGATGGGTTTTGTTTTTTTATCCATTCTGATACCCTGTGTCTTTTGACAGGGGCATTTAGCCCATTAACATTCAGGGTAACTATTGAGAGATATGAATTTAGTGCCATTGTATTGCCTGTAAGGTGACTGTTACTCTATTTTGTCTCTGTTCCTTACTGATCTACCACTTGTAGGCTCTCTCTGTGCTTAGAGGACCCCTTTCAATGTTTCCTGTAGAGCTGGTTTGGTGTTTTCAAATTCTTTCAGTTTTTGTTTGTCCTCGAAGCTTTTAATCTCTCCTTCTATTTTCAATGATAGCCTAGCTGTATATAGTATTCTTGGCTGCATGTTTTTCTCGTTTAGTGCTCTGAAAATATCATGCCAGCTCTTTCTGGCCTGCCAGGTCTCTGTGGATAAGTCAGCTGCCAATCTAATATTTTTACCATTGTATGTTACAGACTTCTTTTCCCGGGCTGCTTTCAGGATTTTCTCTTTGTCACTGAGACTTGTAAATTTTACTATTAGGTGACGGGTGTGGGCCTATTCTTATTGGTTTTGAGGGGTGTTCTCTGAACCTCCTGAATTTTGATGCTAGTTCCCTTTGCTATATTGGGGAAATTCTCCCCAATAATTCTCTCCAGTATACCTTCTGCTCCCCTCTCTCTTTCTTCTTCTTCTGGAATCCCAATTATTCTAATGTTGTTTCGTCTTATGGTGTCACTTATCTCTTGAATTCTCCCATCATGGTCCAGTAGCTGTTTGTCCCTCTTTTGCTCAGCTTCTTTATTCTCTGTCATTTGGTCTTCTATATCACTAATTCTTTCTTCTGCCTCATTTATCCTAGCAGTCAGAGCCTCCATTTTTGATTGCACCTCATTAATAGCTTTTTTGATTTCAACTTGGTTAGATTTTAGTTCTTTTATTTCTCCAGAAAGGGCTTTTATATCTCCCGAGAGGGTTTCTCTAATATCTTCCATGCCTTTTTTGAGCCCGGCTAGAACCTTGAGAATTGTCATTCTGAACTCTAGATCTGACATATTACCAATGTCTGTATTGATTAGGTCCCTAGCCTTTGGTACTGCATCTTGTTCTTTTTTTTGTGGTGAATTTTTCTGCCTTGTCATTTTGTCCAGCTAAGAGTATATGAAGGAGCAAGTAAAATACTAAAAGGGTGGGAACAACCCCTGAAAAATATGCTTAACCAAATCAGTAGAGATCCCAAATCGTAAGGGGCAAGTAAGTGGATAAAAAGAGGTTAAAATAAAAGAAAGAAAAAAAAGAGAAAGGAATTAAAAAAAAGAAAATGAATAAAGAAAAATATAAAAAAGAAAAAATATATATATTAGATAAACTAGTTAAAAACGTTAAAAAAAAGGGTAAAAGTTAAAAAAAATTTTAGCAGAAGAAGAGAAAAAAAATGAAAAAGAAAAAAATTAAATTAACTGCAAGACTAAAAAAATCACAGGGAGAAATCCATGAGTTCCGTGCTTTGCTTTCTCCTCCTCTGGAATTCTGCTGCTCTCCTTGGTATTGAAACCGCACTCCTTGGTAGGTGAACTTGGTCTTGGCTGGATTTCTTGTTGGATCTTCTGGGGGAGGGGCCTGGTGTAGTGATTCTCAAGTGTCTTTGCCCCAGGCGGAATTGCACCACCCTTACCACGGGGCCGGGCTGAATAATCCCTCGGGTTTGCTTTCAGAAGCTTTTGTTCCCTGAGCACTTTCTGTAGAGTTCCGGAGGACGGGAATACAAATGGCAGCCTCCTGGTCGGCCCGGAGGAGCCAAGAGCCCGGGGCCCCACTCCTCAGTGCGCCCTCAGGGAACAGCGCCCAGTTACTCCCATCTGCCTGACCTCCAGCCGTGCTCCGAGCTCACCGAGCCTGCGGCTGGTTCAAGGTAACCCTGAGCTGCGAGCTTACTGTCGGCTCTGTCTCTGTAGCCGGCTTTCCCGATCCAATACCCGCAAGCTCTGGGACACTCAGACACCCCCGATCCTTCTGTGACTCTGCGGGACCTGAGGCCACGCTGACCCTGCATGGGCTTCGCCCTGGTTTAGCCTCTGGAGCGATGTCTCTCAGCGGAACAGACTTTTAAAGATTTTTTTTTTTAATTGATTTGACAGAGAGAGACCACAAGTAGGCAGAGATGCAGGCAGAGAGAGAGGATGAAGCAGGCTCCCCGCAGAGCAGAGAGCCTGATGTGGGGCTTGATTCCAGGACCCTGAGATCCTGACCCGAGCCGAAGGCAGAGGCTTTAACCCACTGAGCCACCCAGGCACCCCCACTGAGCCACCCAGACTTTTAAAAGTCCCGATTTTGTGCTCCATTGCTCCACCGCTGGCTGGGAGCCGGCCCCTCCCCCAGGGTCTATCTTCCCGTCGCTTTGGATTCACTTCTCTGCCAGTCCTATCTTTCAGAAAGTGGTTGTTTTTCTGTTTCCAGAATTGCTGTTCTTCTTCTCTTCGATCTCCCGACGGATTTGCTGGTGTTTGCAATCTTTAGATAAGCTAACTAGCTGATCTCCTGCTAGCTGAAGTAGTCTCAGCCTGCTACTTCTCCGCAATCTTGACTCCTCCCCTGCCCCTGACATTTTTAAACTAACTTTTGAAGTACACAAGAGAGGAGAAAATACATAACTGAAGTATTCACTAAATGGTAATGACAGTGATGTTCTGTGCTTGTGGAGGGTTTCCTCTGCATGAAGCCCTAAGTCAGGACCTTGGCTTAGAGCACCTTGCTCACAACCCTAACCTCTCCCCTAAACCCTCCTCTAACCCCTTCTCTAACCACTCCCCTAACTGCTCCCCTGACAGCTCCCACACACACAGGAATCAATCCATGTAAGTGATGAAGAGCAGGAAAGTTTGTTGCTGTTGTCTGCTTTGTAAAGCAAGGTTGATTTTTGCCACTTCTCTTCTGGATTATTTCACAGATATTAGACAATGCTTTAGAAGAAATTTCTCTGTCATCTAGAAGATTGGATCCTCCCACACTTTATCACAAACCTTTCCTACAAACATTTCAGAAATGCCAATGTAGTACCTAATATTTTCTACAAATGAATAAAAGCAAGGATTTATCTCATTAAATACTAAGAAAGCAAGATAGTGAATTAGTGATTGAAGCCTCACCACTGAGGCTTAAGCAGACCAGCAGAGACCTGCAGCAGATCAACTATAGAGAAGGATGATACACATGAGCAACGATGACGTTGCAATCATAGGGCACACTATGATGTGGAATTTGAAAAATCCTAGCAGTGGTCACTGTCAAGACATCCCTCCTATTCTTTCCCACAGAGTCCGAGGGCTGTTGAGGCCTCAAACTTTTGATTTACCATGAGTCATAAAAGCTTTTCAATCTGGAGAAGTCCCTTTCTGAAATGGAACTACCCCTTTGTGTCATTCTTTTAAGTCACTTTCTCTCCTTCCTTTGTTTATCCAAAAGTATTTGTCGAACAGCTAGGGTTGGCATGGAGCCTGGAAGAGGACCCCCCATCAGCCTTTATGCTGGCTTGAACCAGACAGACAGACATCTGAAGAAAAGGGACTCATCTGGGCTGAGATCTGTTTCCAGGACACTAAACATGATGTTTTTCATTAGCAGAATCTCAATAAATCCATGCCATGACCCTGTGTATTAAGGTTAATCAGGCTGTTTTTTTTTTTTAAAGATTTTATTTATTTATTTGACAGAGAGAGATTACAAGTAGGCAGAGAGGCAGGCAGAGAGAGAGAGGAGGAAGCGGGCTCTCTGCTCAGCAGGGAGCCTGCTTCCTCC